>NC_134026.1:1323666-1632905 GCF_964204645.1 Tubulanus polymorphus
TGTAAGTTCTCGTGAATTCTCAGTGACTGTGACAGCGACACTTGTTTCTCTCAGTGTGTGATGATTGCATGTATATTTATGATAAAATAGATCACAAACTACGCTTAACAATTTTGATGGAAAACTGGTGTATTCTCGATGTACAAAATAACAAACGCACAATTAATGATATCTCACATTTATTATTCTAATGGTTTACGATATCTTAATCTGATCTTCACACAAATAGCTATGATAAATATAATAATAGACAGTATTACTATATCATGTGTGTGTATATAACAGCTATCTGTAATATGCTATCTGTTATTATGATATTTATCATGTTCCTCTGAAGATGAGGTTTAGGTTAATTTCGGAACTGTCAGAATGATAAACCTACGATATTGTCAATTGTGAGATTGTTCACTTAATTAATACATGTATCAATCAAATACACTATGATATATTCCCAATGAATTCACACATGATAGTAAAGGGTATATAGAATATATAGTGCTGTGTAGTTTAAGTATTGTAGTTATAGCAAGCTTGTGCCATGATGATGTTCATTTTATGTTTTTGTTGTTGAAGTTGCGGCGTATTTTTAGAGCGATTCGAATGAAAGTGTCCTCTACATCCCTTGTCCATTCCGACTAATGCTTTGAGTTGATCTCATCAAAACTAAAATACAAAAAAATGTAGAAATAATGTACATTTTGAATGAGTTTGGAAAATCATGGAACATTATATTTATTTATTGTTATTTATCACGCAAAAAGAAGGCATTCTTTGAAAACTATTTACATTTCAACGCTGAATAATTTGATGATTGTTTAGTGATGTCATACAAAAAATACTGAATGAAGTTATATTTGCCTAAGCTAGATGTTTCGAGTCATCGCTTCCTGGTTACCATATATGCTTTACGATAATAATTCATAGCTTCAAAAGCTACTGTCACATTCGAATTGATCGAGGATTAGTGGGAGACATGAGAAAGTTGGACTCCGCTGACCTCGGAATAGTTGGACTATCAAATCTTGTTCTTGAGTTATAAGTGATATTTTGACCGAATAAGAACTACTTGTAATAGAAAATATGCAACGTATAAACGTTCAATTAGGAGCTTGCAATAAATGAATGAAGTGAATTCGAGGTCAGTGGTTGACTGAACTACCGCGTAATACGTCTATTGATGATGTTATTTCTAGCTGGGAAGAATTATTTATTTTTGAGCAAAGCAGATTTAGCTGTGATATTCAATGTGAAACAGTTTTCACCATGTTGCTAAATGTAAATAGGCTGCTAAATTGTCATCAACAATTCACAGATTTTGCAATGACCTATTTCCAGTTTTCCCTTAATTTATCTTCATTACTGATTAATTTCTGAGCTGAGCTTTAACTATCATTATTGGTATGATCTAGAGTGATTGTTTATCAGATTTTGTGAATGCTGTATTTAACTTGCTTTGCCCCTCATCATACCGGTAGGCTGCCTACATCATTTTGAAAAGTAAGTTTTTAGAATTTTGAATCTTACATCAGATCATAATCATTTATGTTCGTAGTTTGAATTACTTTTCATTAATGATAATATTTTAAAAACTTTATTTTAAGTTTTTGTTGTGTTACTGGTTTTATAAATCGTGTAGTTACAAACCCAATGGCTATCGTAAATCTCAAAGTAACAATTGAATAAGTTGAAAGGTTTTCGCTGGGGTTTGGTTTGTACCAATCTATATAAAACCAGGTTGAAATGATTATTTACATTCCGTTGTATAATGGTTAATTTTAAATGAATCATGGACACATTGACCACCTCGATTACTCAATGACTGTATATTTGACTAGATGTATATTGTATATAATAAAAATGTGAAATTATATGTGAAAATATATGTTAAACTGTGTTCAACAAATATATTTTCTTTGGATTTTTCTTTGAATCGCAGGAAGGATTTCTTTTGGTAGGCTGTCATCTCTTTACAGACACCATGCAACCACGGAGCAGTCCCTCAAGATTATCATTTTTCTTTTTCAAAGGAATTAATGGACAATTTGTATTCAATTAAGATTAACTATGATTAAATTTTTTACATATTTCAATAATTAGGAGCTATTGTATATTAAGAGTAGTGAGAGAGCCTATTAGACAAAGACACCTCGGAGTAATTACGGTAATTAATTACTCTGATAGCATTATGTACTCAAAAGGAGAGAGAGGACAGGCACATTCTTGCTGCTGGAATGTTTGTTTGTTTATTAATTAGAATTAATAGTCGATGCTTTCGTCATGACAACCTTTATTAACGCAATACACCGATTGGCTCAGCGCGTACCACGTGACCCCTGATGTTTCAAACATGGATGACATTTCGAGTGATAGAGCTAGGTTCATTAGCTCTTCGGATTAATCGCTATTTCTGCCCGACCATCGACACTACGAGGAATTAAAGCGCGTTGATAGCTGCAATATCATGCCAGGAATCGTGCTGAACTATCGCATCTCAACCATTACTCCCGAATCGTGTGGAAAATAGGATATAAACGCTGTATGGAACGTATTTGACATTTCCGGGTTCCCTCACTTCACTGTTTTGCGTATTTCGACCATCATTGATTTGTTATTGTTGTTGACTAGATCGTCTTCTATTGTGATCTATCCCTCGACCTCTGTAGCTAGGATAACTGTGGTCTCAATTATCTAACGGTACATTATTTAAACGGCTCTCCACCAATCCATATGTGGAGAACATCACCTTCTTCAATAATGGCTGATGATAATGACATTATTGGCAGTGCTTCAGAATTCATAAAAGGTAAGTAAAGTAAAGCCCTGCATGAAAAATCGTAAAGTGTTTTATCAATGGAGGTAGCAGATATTTTATTTATGTAGTCTGCATTATCAGATTTGTTAATGACAACTTTTACCGGTTAGTCCTAGGGTAATAGACACCTTGGTTGTCGTTCAGTGTCAAAATAGAATTTCAGAATCTGATGATGTCGATGTCTTTTTCAGATCGTCTTTACTTTGCAACCCTTCGAACAAAACCACGATCAACTGCACATACGCATTATTTCTGCGTAGATGATGAACTAGTCTATGAAAAGTAGGTGACCTAACCCACGCCCCATAGGCCTAGCGGCTCCCCGGACCCTAAGTCGTATTTGCAGTAAATAGGCCTATACCAAGGTTATAAAATCATTTCCCTTTTTTGCAGTTTCTATGCAGACTTTGGACCTTTGAATCTGGCTCAATTGTACAGATATTGCTGTAAATTAAATAAAAAGTTAAAGGTAAGAAATTCTTAATTAGGCCTGTGCTACATGATTCAAATATAATATATCAATTGACCACCATATTCCCTGCTTCCTTTTATTTCGTAGTAGGCTTCAAATTAGATAGCTTTAATTTATCTGCATTTTACCAGTATTCATTTGAGCTATCAAAAATTGTAAGATAAATCTATCTTCAGAGAACTGCGCTTGATAAATATTGTTTGAACAAATAAAACTACATTTTTAAGTAATTTTTTGTTTTGAAGAATAAAAGAGTAAGTAGATAATATTGTACCGATCACAATGACAGACTCTCGGCGTTGTCTTTATGTTCGACCACTCACAAATATTGGACAGACAAAGTTTGGGACCTGTTTTTATTTGTATTTGAATTAAAATTCAGTGTCTGTATTATAATAGCATTTAGCCTGATTATTCAATTCATATAACCTACATTCTTTATTTCCGAAATTTCTAGTTTAATGTACTTAGATAATCCAGCAATTAGCCCGAGCTAATAAATCATTTTATCAGGGTAAACTGGTGAATTCTTCATACGGTTTTAAATTATCGATAATGGTTGTACAGGATATATAACATAAGATACCTACTGGTCTAACCTTTGAAATATCTATATGTAAAGATTTCTGGAAACTTTACAGGCATCAGATGAATGCTGCGAGCAGCTACCTATTGGTGCTCGCCTGGCTAATCAGTGGAGCGGTATTTATTTTGAGGATGTGAGTGGATATGTATCGAGCATGATCCCATATTGACTGATAGAAAAACTGTTTACGTATTTAACAGCTAGCCGTAATACGGACTGACGTATTCTTAGAGAAAAATAAACTCGCATCTAAACCGGAATCTAGATGACGATATTTAGCTCTATAGGTCTATCAACGTATTCATTCGTATCTGGTCTCTTTCATACAGGAATGCTTTCACTTTCAATTTTCATATATACAAGAATCACAAATCCTCAGATTTACTCTCCATTTTAATATATAAGGGAAAGGATTGCACAATTTGCATGTTAGAACTTTTGAAAAATTGTTGGCTGATATGGCAGCCCTCTTGAATCTGTTTAATTACTACCCGGCAGATTGAATGTTTGTATATTAACTGCACATAAACTCGATAGAGATATCACAAAGTTTTATCGACTATTAGAAAGAGATGATAATTTTATGCATGGCTTGTCGAGTCAATAGTCACTTAATGTTTAAATTTACGCTTATGAACCTTGCTTCTAACTATAAACGTTTTTCGCGATCGTTATGAAATGATCGATGTATTTTGAGAAATCGATATTTAATAATCATCTTTCTTCATTTTGCAGTCATTTTCGTTAGCGAAGAAGAAAATTGTCCATTACACGAGTTACGACGCGCGGAAACGAGCGAACGCGGCATTTCTCATCGCGTCGTACGCTGTAAGTAATAAAACCACTGAATTCTTATTACATAAATCATTTTTTATCAGCAGGAAAAGAACCCGATTGTCGGCTATTTTTCTTGGTAGAAAATATAATGCGGATAGTGGTTGATAGACACTGTGTGGCCATTGACTCGGAAAACTTGACCACGCGAATCTGAAAAAAAATTGGGCAATTCGGGAAGATTTTAGTTATACCTGTAAAACTCTGGGAATCCAAATATGCTATTGACCACGTCTTATAATACGTGATTCATGAAGAATTAAGTAACATTCGAAACCACAAAATTTCTCCATTCACCTGCCACGTATAAAAACATGGAAATCTCGGGGAATTTGTCTAAAGGGGTCACGCTAGAACAGTAAACCACTGATTCTGTACTGGATAAATCATGTAACGTTTGCTGTTAAAGTTGATTTCTTTTTAATCTCTCATCTGGACAAGTTATATCTTGTCTAGATTCCATCTTCCTGTTGAAAACGCTACTTACTCTGCTTAGCTCATACAAACTCGGCCTGTGATAACTGTCTAAGTTATTTTCGTAGTGTTTATCAACCTCAATGATTTTTCTGGCAAGCTTACAACTTGTAACTCGCAACCTATAATACATCCCAATTAGCTACAGTCATAGACAACAAAAAAAAACAATTATTTGATATCGAGCCAAAAAGTGGGTCTTTTTTTTTCAAGTGTACACGATGTAGTGATGTATGAATTTTATTCTCTATTTTTAGATAATCTTTCTGAAAAAGACTCCCGAAGAAGCTTACAGGCCTCTAGTCGCTGGTAATAACCCCGCGTTTTTACCATTTCGGTGAGTGTATATATCGTACGGTATATATCGTATATAAGCCACCAGCCTGGTTGCGGTACGGGGGTAAAATCTTTTGTGTAAACCACCCGAGTACTGCGTGTATGTATAATTATTAGTCGTTCGCAAATACGCGTTTAGACTGAAACGTCTTGTGTGTGTCGTGTCCGTTGTGCGATTTTCAATAGCCAAATATGATAGGAATACACAAAGTTTAGAACGTTTTCATGTGTATTACTGACTGAATGCGGTGATCATAAATAGCTATGAGAATGTAAACGACATGACTGAATACCTTACTAGACAATTTTGCGGAACTCGATATATATATATATATATATATGATGACGTTCATTTTGAATTTATGGCAGAATTCCAATTCTGTCTACGAAATCAATGATGATAGACTTGAACACTTGACTGATAAATCTGTTCGTCTGGTTCTTTTAAGAATCAAAAAAAATTCTTCATTCATCCTTTTAGAAAATTTAGTATTTTTAGTAGATCTCAATTTCACTATCATAGGTGAACATGCCTTATGATAGGTTGTTCAGGGGGGATGTGAACTTTGTGGTTTATATCTTTTTGTAAAATGATTTTCTGAGCCAAATGGCTGCTGCTATCACTCTCAGCTGATCACAAAACTCTTAAAATCTTTCTTTATTTCAAATATTTTCTAGGGAAGAGACCCAGATACCCTTTAGCGACTTCTGACTCACTGTGTAGAGTATTTCCACAAAAAATAAAAGACCTGTAGAATTAAGAAATATCAGCAAACTTTGAATTCTGCCTGAAATGTTATTTCTCAATATTGTGGATTTTTCATATTCACGTTATAAACTGCGATTAGTCTAAATCAATCGCTTCCGCACAAATCCAAACCCCTTTCAAAAATTAGGGGCAAGGCCTATGATTACTGTACTGACCCCCCCCCCCCGCTCGTTGGTTAGGCTCGTTACTGAAGAATTGATCATCATTAAGATTGATTCTCGTTACAGTAACGATGTAGTTTGACCTTGGTTAACCTTGATTACGAGTTAACCGGTGGCTCTGCTGCTGCGTTCCAGTCGTGTATATTATATCCGATTATCTTTAAGAGATAAATAAGGAACATCAATCAATAAAGCATCGAGCATCTCTCTCTCTCTCGGTATTCTACAGTAGATTATGACGGCAGCATTGATCTGTCAACTGCACATGTCGGTCTAATGTCAGTCTACGATGTCTAATCATGAACTCACCCTCGCGCTGTCCGGGGTTTAATGGGTTAATACACTACTGCTTTTAACTATTCCCGAAAGGATTGATATATTTTCAGCGCCAGTTTTACCAAACCATTATCACTAATTGTCAAGTGCTGTGCGCAGCTTTTAGAAAGCACTGTACTTGTGTTACATGCGTTTGGGCGACAATGAATGAATAGTGAAGTGAATCTCTTGATTTCTGTTTTCGATGAAATATAAATGATGTATTTCGTTATTTTTCAGAGATGCTTCTTTCGGTCCCTGTACATATAATCTCACGTTATTAGATTCATTACACGGTTTAAACAAGGTAAAATTTAAAAGAAAAAACCGTCGCTAGTATTTTAATGGAATTCATGAGGACGATATTTCTGAGATTGATTGATTTCTTTCCGTTTTGTTTCCAGGCATTGGTGAATAATTTCTTTAATTTCGACACATTCGATGTTGATGAATATGAACACTATGAGGTATGTTAAGTTATTGAGCAAAATCTGCAGTCGTTGTTTTAACAATAAATTCGAACGGTTTCGACTAAACTACATCATCAGAGAGACAGAAAATTAGAAAAAAAGAATCACAAAAAATAACCCTGAAATACTGGGATCATGAACTCGAGAGTCCATGCTGGGATTTAGATCCGTCTACCAGTCAATGATTTCAAACAGGTGCAAAATTAAAATACTAACACAAATCATGGATCATTTAACTATATGCTTAAATGAGTGGGTATTTAATGGTTTTGAACTTTTGAACCCTTTCGAAACTTTTGAAAAATCACTTTCAATGTATTCACGAATTGTAGTGTATGTATTCCCTATTGTATATGTGTGTATACTGCTATGTAATATTTCGATGAAATATTCGAGAAGCAGGTGGCCTCATATTATTTTAAACTCCGATAATTCTTCTAAACCAATAAGCCGATTTATATGTCCCGATATATACTGGTGGATTCCAGAACACCAGACGCTTTCGTCTAAGTATATAGGGTATACACTTATTTGGAGAGGGATTAAAGATTGAGTTGATGCCATTTTTCCATTTACTGGTACATATATGCCTGGAATTTGGTGTGGGGGTTGAACATCAGTTCAAATTTAGCCTGCATGTTTTATGAACAGTCCCTCATGCCCAGCTATAGGCCTACAATATTTTTAATAAGATTTGATTATGAATATTGTTTTTGATTTAAGCGAGTGGAGAATGGAGACCTCAACTGGATTATGCCCGACAAATTTCTGGCATTCAGCGGCCCGCATTCAAAAACTAAACTCGAAAATGGTTTGTATTCAATTTCATAACTACCTTCGACGTATAATGTCATTCATTTAGTGATAAATGTTGTATTGTGGATTCATTAGTGCTTATGAATAATGAATTCAGTGTTCCAATTAATTTTACCAATTATCGCTTTCAAGATCATAAATTCGACTACCAGTTTACCCAGGTTCGAGTTGAATTTTTAAAACACAATTTTTGTTAGTTCAATTTTTCATTAGTCGAATATTTTAAACGTTGAGTTGAATATTTAATTCGTTCGACTCGGAGTCAAATTTCACGCGGGAAAACGTGGATGCAATCATTTAACCTATAGCATGTTTCCTCATTTTTAGGTTACCCACTCCATGCGCCGGAAGCGTATTTTCCGTATTTTCGCAGACAAAACGTGACAACGATTATTCGACTGAACAAAAAGATTTACGACGCTAAGCGTTTTACCGATGCTGGTTTCAATCATGTAGATATGTTTTTCATTGATGGTAGTGTGCCGAGTGACACGATCGTCCGGCAGTTTATTGAGATATGTGAAAAATCTAAAGGTGCTATTGCTGTACATTGTAAAGGTAATATTTCATTTCATTTTCGCTACCTCAGTTTCTGAAGTTGGTTTTTAAGATATCCACTGTAGATATACCATACTTGGCTTATTTATCAGAGTTCTTACGGATGGGGAGAAATTATCATAAAAATGGAAGTTAAAGGCATCTAAAAGACCGCCTCTTGGAGGTGCCAGAGTTTCATGGTTGATGATTCTTCTCTTGTCTCTCTTCTCCAATCAGAAAAAAGAAACAATGTCTAATGCCCTGAGAGTTTGATAGCTTGAAAATAATGCCTGATGATTTTCTTTGAAACTCTTTGAACTTGTAGATTCAAATGATGGGAATGAATTATTATGTAAACTAGCCGGTTTAAGTCGAAGTCAAATTAATGCCGCAGTTATATAGATTGAATGTAAAATCCTCACAGGAATCTTCTCTCGTCTATATCAGTTCCAGCGTTTATGTTTAGATGGCAGCACTGTATGTATATTATTGGTTGTATATTTTCAGCTGGTTTAGGAAGGACGGGTACTCTTATCGGATGTTATATAATGAAACACTACAAGTTTACCGCAGCCGAAGTTATTGCGTGGCTCCGGATTTGTAGACCCGGATCTATCATCGGGCCGCAACAGAATTTCCTACAAGAGTAAGTTCAAAATACTTCACTCTAAACTTTATACTCGCTAGGCCGAGTTGCACAGTCATGGCTTTAGTCAAAAAAGGCTCTCAAATCTTAAGACCGGTCTGAAGTTGTTAGTTGGCTATAGATAGCCAAAGATAGAACTAAGATGGCTTAAGACTGGTCTTAAATCTAGGCCATGACTGCGAACCTGGATCCTGGGGGCCAGTTGCACAGTCATGGCTTAAGTCCGAAAATGGTCTTAAATCTTAAGACTGGTCTTAAGTCTTTAGATTGGCTATAGAACTAAGTTGGTCGTAGACTGGTCTTAAGTGCAAGCCGTGACTATGCAACCGGCCCCTGGTGTTTTGTCTGCTATTTCCTACTTGAAGAACGTTTTCATCGGTTGTATTAACAGGAAACAGTCGTGGTGTTGGACACAGGGCGAACTGTACCGAGCAAAAAGTAAGGATCGTAAAGACAAAGGTGTGACGAAGATTCTGAGTGGAGTCGACGACATGAGAATACAAGATTCTCTAGACAGCGATCATTATTCTAAAAATGACAGATATATTGAAGATGATGTAAGTAGTAATTCTGAAGCCAGTTCCTCCAAGGTTCTGGGTTAAAACGAGGTACTGATATTGCTGTACCGGCTCCTACAGCTTCGCGAGTTATTAAAAACTCGATTATTGCGCTTCAATTTCAACAGTTAAATGCAGTGGAAAATAAAATAAACTTTTCTAATTAGTAAATTTCAAGAAAATCTATACAAATCTATACGAATTTTATTGGATGTCTTGTCTGATGATATTTGGATTTGAAAGCTTAAAAAACCAGAATTTCATTTTCACTACAAACGCACTGTATTGTGGTGCCATCTGGTGTGTGTTGCCAGTACCCCATCTGACCGAAAAAATTAAATTTCCTAAATCAAGAACTGGATCCTCGAAATCTCTTTTGAGCAACGTAAAATGATGCAGATTTATCTAATTGATCTATAATGTGTCTATTTGTTTTTGTTAGTATACCGGACCTACGACTAGAAGTGCCAGTATCATGACTCAGGGTGATAAACTGAACCAGATTAAAGTACAGCGTAAACACACGCGTTCCGCTACTTCTGGGACTTTATCGTAAGTTTAATCGAAAACGTGAAAATAAGAAAGTTTTTTTAATTCATGTGGAGAAAAGTGTAGTTGATATTTCCCCTTTGATGCAGTTTGTTCCAGTTATACATTGGCATTGATTTGATCAGTCAAAATCATAAATGTTCGAGGCATTTTCATGGATATTTTTGCTGTCTGCCGCGATTGAGACATCACCTACCAGTAGTTTGGGTCATATTTCTTGTACTGTAAACAGCTTGTCCATCAGTTTTGTGAACATTTCTTTTCTTAGCTGCTGCGTGCATTCAATAAAGTCTTGTTCTATTCATGAAATACGCATTCATCGACGGAGGGGCAGAAAATTGGCCACTTCTGCCAATTACATTGGTAGAGGTTAAAAATCAGTAGAGTCTGGAAAATTTGTTGAGATTGAGATAAAATCAAACAGTTGCCACCTATTTGACTGTGTTTATTGATTGGATTCTTAGCAGATCAAGTCAAGGAAAACAATGCGCATGTCAGGGGAAAAGCAAGTCAAATGAACGTGGTCACTCGGTCATGTTTCAATATCGATTTTATTTCTTCATTTTAGGAAACGTCTGGAAGATTCAAAGTCTCATCGACGGTCGACTGCTACCGGATTACGCGTGACCGTCAGTAAAAGTGCTCAAGGCGTCATGTCGCCGGTGAAAGTGCCGAAAACGACGAGTCATTCGAGCGGTGCGCACAACACTACATCATCATCATCGTCGTCGTCTAAACGAACTACGCGTCATTCTTCCGGTTCATCAAGCTCTATTAAAGGGTACGTTGATAAGTTCCTCGCATCGCTATTTTTAACACGCGATTGATGATTAATCAGGGTTTATTCGCGGAAATTTTCGCAAACAATCTTGGATTTCCAACCGGGTTATGATTTAAACGGGGATTAATTGAATTATCTCTTCCATTGCGGTTGATAATTGAATGATCGTTAATACAATGACTCATCTGTTTTGTATGCCATTCATACCGCGAAAAGTCCCACTCATTGTAAAAAAACCTTTTTGTTCCTGAATTCGACCATCGAAATCCAGACATAAACTTTCAGCTATTCTTTTGTGCGAAATCCGGGGGTTTGTTTGCAAAATATAAAAAAGATATTTACTTTTTATGATATAGAACATATAAAACATACATGTTTGCACTAGTAGTGGTTTTGAGAAATACTAGGAGTATTTTTGCTTCCTTCCTCGCAACTCGTTCGACTCCCATGTATTTCTCGGAATAAATCTACCAGTTCATGAATGAATCGTACAGAACGAATTTCGGCAATAATTTCTTATTTTTGAATTGCCATTTTTCTAACGCCAGTGTTCTCCACAACAGGTCTTAGAGAGGCGGCTCATCTTTATATCCAACCCTCTGAAAATCAGCCACCCCTTATATAATATCCGCTGCCCCTACCAGAGTAGATTCCAATATTCTATCGATGCTAATAGTTGCTTTGAATTATATTGAGCTAATGTGACAAATAGAAGATTACATCAAATTTTAGCTTAATTTTCTTTTTTGGGTGGATTGAAAGCCTCGCAACTTCAGCAGCCACGGCCTACTTTACAATGAACTTGTGATCAATGCAGCCCTTTAAAGTTCTAGCATATGGAGAACGCTGATAGCTTTTCATTTATTTTTTGGCTTCTATGCATGAAATTTCTAATATTTGTTTACGTTTTTCGACTAACTTGATTATGTATGAGATTTGTTTCAGCATGGCTCTCGCTTGTTGCTGCCCTAGTTTGCTATTCATAACAGAAAATCGCAGTTTTATTTCTCTTTACTCGGAGGAAAAACCGACAACAAAAATTTTTAACAATATTTTCCATTGTGATCTTGATGCAGGTTATTTTCGCAGAGGGCTCTAGGAAATTTGCAGAAGGCAAGGTTAGCAGCATCATTTCAACTTTCGCAAAATATTATTGATATTCAATGTATCGGTGGCATTGTAGGCTAATCTAACAATAATCTGGAAAAACGCCTCGTCATTCAAAATCTAACGAATTAAAAAATCTACTTTTTTCAGCACTGTAAGCTAACACAATAATCAGTGAAAATCTCTCAATTTGTTGCACATTCTTACAATTTCAATATCTTTGCTTAATTAAATATGCTCTTCCTAGAAAAAAAAATAATAGCCCATTTCGGTCTATTTTTAGTTCTAATGAATTAAACTAAAAGATTTTATTCAAAATGATTTACAAACTAACAAACACATTATGATAACGTCCTATATATTTTCATTGTATTTTTTCCAAGCCTTTTTAAACCAGGAAATGAACGTTTTTTCAATGTGAATTTTCGTCCTGCGTTTTCATCTAAACCCAATAAGCACATTTTCGTGTGACATTTTTTAACACTTTTCATAACGTGACAAAAGAATGTGAATTCTACATAGGCCTAACGCTAGAATATCCGAAAATGAAAAAAATCTTGAAAAATACTCAGAGAATACTGATTGATTTTCTGCTGACATGTTTCGGGCCTGCTGTGGCCTAGCTTATGATTTAAGAAATTTGATTTATTTCTACAACAGCTAACTTTGTTTTGTTAATCATGTTGATTAATTATAATTTACTTTTTGATGAACCGTTACGACGTGTGAGAGGAAACTGTTATTCTTGATTAACGAACTGTTTGTTTGTTGTACCTGGGTTCATACTACTCGTTGATTCCTTGAAAAACTCCACTAATTTGAAGAATTCAAACGTCGAATATGACTCTAACTTAGAGAAATAACTCTAGAAACTCTGTAAAACTCCTTTGATTTTGGAAAAGTCTGAAGAGATATGAAGATGGTTCTCGGCCCAATCAGGAAAGTACGGTACCCATGAGCTGTGATCGCCACCAGTGTTTGTTCCGGGCCACATTTGATGCCCTAGCCCTGGCCAAACTGGTAACACGCGAATTTGTGCCTGTTTAACGCGGGCCAAATTTAGCACAGACTTATCTCCACATCCATAAAAGTTGTGCATTTTCCCGAAATATTTACGAATACTGGATTGAATATATACACGATGTTTAACTCTTTGAATTTCGATTATTTTCAACTTGAAAACTCCTGAAATTCTGGAATGACATACGAATAGTATGAACCCTGTGTATGTTCTCTATATTCATCGAATGCATGCTCACCGAAATGTCTTCTGTCTTTATAATCCTGCAGCTCAATGCTAAACTTGACGACAAATGATTACATTGATTACAAAACGCGGGAGTATTTACGCGATCCGTATTATACTCGATCGACGGATATATATAGGTCGGGAGAATACTCGAAGACTCTGCCGCAGAAATATTCCAAATACACTCTAGATTACGATCCAGTAAGTGGTTAATAATGATAATATCGAATTGTGTCTCGCTACTCTCAAAAAACTTGTCTTCTCCCCGCAATCTTTAGGTCTCTCTCTCTCTGTGTCTTTGTTTTAGAAGCCGAAAGATTTCATTCCCGGAAAGTTGCATCATCTCGTAATTGAACGAAACCCTTTCACTGAAAAATACAGCAGTTCGTTGGACACCTCGACTCTACAGCGATCGCGTTTTTGATTTTGTGATTCGATTTATCGATTCGATGATGCAACTTTTTTTATGTTTCCCGGTGATTTATTTCACGATGTTGAAAGTTCCCGTTGTTGTATTTTTACCCCTGAGACGATGTGTTCTAATCATAAACGTATTTTTCCGATTCCGATTGAGGTTTTTCTTTTTTGCTTCCAAAGATTCGCGTTTATTCGATGTGCGAAGAATCCACTGAAAAAAAACTGAATGTATTGATGTTTGAATGCAGTTGCTGGGCTTGATGAACCATGCTGTTCTTGATTGTTGCATGTTTTTCAAAAGTTTTTGAAATTATAGTTTTGTTTTTATGAATTTACCCCGATGCATGCGTCATTTATTGAATTTTCATAAATTTTCTCTCGAAAATCGTTTTATCGCGAGTCCATCGATGACTTCGAAATAGCCATTATTTGACTAGCATCTTTTTCTCTTGTTTTACATACAACAGCCGGTCTTCAAGCCCAACGCTGAAGATTACAATCACTTTCTAATACGTAGTAAAGTGCAGGTATGCGTTTAGCTGCTGATCGACGCAACATATCTATATATCTGTATATATATATATATCATGATAAACTCTGTATAGTACTTATCGCACAATCTGCTTAGTTGCTGAAAATTTTTCGATTTCAAATCGAATTTGATATTGCGGTTGAATCATGATTCTGATTGCTCATCTTGCACGTCATACAGAGTTCAGACATCATCAGATGACACAAATACTCGCATTTATGATTAGTTTCCGAGTATGATAAATCATCATCAATACTTGGTACATCTATTGTTAATTGTAGTTGGCTTTTGCTCGATACTAATTCATCATTCAAGCAGCTTTATGTATTATCATTGATTATAATTGTTGATTTCTTTCTTGTCCGATGTCTTGCGTCAAATGTGACCCTGATTTTCTTGTCTACTCTACGAATCTTCAATCATTTGTATCGAATTTGTTCGTGTTTTTCAGCTTTATTTCGTTGTTGCGCCTTCATCATTTTTTTTTCCTCTACCAAAAAGTGATTCGTCAAAAAAAAATTAATACATAATGAATACTTTCATTTTCATTGCATTTCAGATAATTTTTCACGTTTCATATTTTAAGTAGCTAGCGCTTTGATTTCAGAAACCTTTCATGCCAACCCCAATGATTTTAGTTGTTTAGTTTTAGTCCATTAATTTCGCCTGTTAACGCTGTCATAAAGAAGTGGAATTTGAAATTTTCAATGTCAATAATCGATTTCCAGATATCAAAATCGAAGAATTTTTTTGAAACCAAATCAGTAGCATTTCTGAAATCGATCTTGCTTCATTTTGATAGAAAATGAAATCGATTCAAATAAATGTTAGTTCCTTAGCTAATTTGATTAGCACATGTTACGAGTAAAATGAAAACCCAGCCTTGAAATGCCGGTGATAATAAATGAACGATCCCTATTTTAGAAACAAAATGCCGCGTTATTATCGATGAAATTTATACACTATTTCTCTTCATACATTAATTGACGAAGTGAACGCAAAATCCAACGATTGAAAACTAAAAATTCAAAATTTAGATAGTAAATTTAGTTTTCAGTTTCCAATCACTAGATTTTGCTGTAATGAATTTGTTGAATGATACGTTTGAAGAACTGTAACTGATGTTTTGAATAATTTATATTTTGTAGCCGTTCCGCTCATCACTCTCGTTCTACTAGAGCAGTCGTAATCAGATGAGAGAAAGGAGGAAACAAAGGAAATAAACCGTCGTTGCCTTGTGTATAAATATTTGTAGCCGTTTTTGTGAGATCTCAACTCGGATGGTTTTTCGTTTTTCGTCGGAAATCTGAAAATCGTGTAAATTTGATCAGTTAGCGATCGGCAGCTTTGAGACAATATACATGTAATACAAACAAACAATGCTTCAGAAGAATTCTTGGGAAAATATTTTCATTTTTAATCATATTTTCCAACGCAATTGAATTTTCCTTTACCCGATTTCGATGAAATTCTCGCGCATATAACGAAAAAAAACTTTTAAAATCGAAAATGTTTTTAACGATCGACGAGTTTGTTGTAATTCGTCTTTTTCTAAAATGGGAAATGAACATTTATTGGGATTTTTTCGATGAATGTTTTAACGCTACGGCTTTGTTGTTAATATTTAGCGTTTTTATCACTTGTTAATTACCTCTTTTGCAGTGAATCAATGAGGTATTTTTAGACTAAGGTTTCCCAATTTTACCTGTTCACCGATCTTTTGTTGACCTATATTGCGGGTATAGGTATGAAAACAGTCAGTGCTAAAATACCCCGCGACGATTATCTTCTTCTATTTGAAAAGTGTTATGCGGGCGTAAATACTAAAAGATAGGTTCATGACTCCGTGATTTTTGCGGAGGTGACAGACGCTCCCAGAATGGAAATCGTCGAATTCATGTTATGTGCTTTGAGATAAAAATCTTTCTAACAAAAAAGAATATTTCCATTCTAGATTCATATAGTTATCGGTATAATCGCACGCTGTCTGTTTATTCATGTCTCGCGGTGTAAGGTTATTCAAAATTGATTTGTTTTTTATCTTTTTAAGATCCATTCGAACGTAGATTTTTAAAGAATCCGCGTTATGAAATTGGCGTTTTATCTCGGTTTCTGTTATGTATTTTATTCTACGTGGAGTGGGCGCGAGCTTACCACTAAACTTATGAATGAACTGTCGTGATGTCGAGCTATATAATAATAGTATTGCGTCGTATGGAGATCAAGGGTTTTTCCAGCTCTGCTCAATTCAATAAGCAATATTTACCTGTAGCTTTCGTGGTCCGTCCTTACCCTTTGTGCAATAGATATATAGGTGTTTCAATTGTCTACACCAGTACTACATTACTGAAAGTTGTGGTAATTTGCCTAAAATATACTTTGTCGTAATCGCTTAAGAACGGCAGTATTCTAAATTGGGTGGAAAGTTTTTGTTACATGTGTTTGTCTATTGAAAACCAAATCGCTTTAAGAAATTATGTACCATCTTGTACGCAATTACCTTGAACTAGTACTATTCTTTGAACACTTATTGTTGTAACGGGTACACGTGCTCTTTTCAACTACTGTAGATAATTTGCCTTCAATTGGAAAACCATTTTTCTTAATTTTTTAACAAAAACCGATAATATTTCGATGATGTTGGATCGAATTCTTGTTGTTGATTATATCGTTCCGATGTTGGGCTAGACCCTGTTATTCTACTATATATAAATAGACGTTGTTACGAGAAAATGCCGAATACTATTTTATTTATAGTTCTTAGGAAAAAATATACCTTTAATCATGAACTTATATTCAAATTATTATCAACTTGTATTTAATTAATATCTACACGATTGTAATTTTTGGTCCTTTCGTTAAATCGAATTTGTCGTTGTAAATAGTTTTTTCTAGAAAATTCGCCATAATTTTTTCATCTAACATTGAATTGTTTTCATCATTCGTTTCATCTAGTAGAAATGTCAACAATTATGATAATGATAATAATAATTATAACGATAAAACCGATTATAATTATGAATAATCAATGATAATGATAATAATCGATAAAATAATGATTATTATTGATATAATTATGATAATATATTCTTTACTTGTACATAGCGTACACGATATATTATTGCTCATTATAATTAATGAATTGATATTGTTAAGTAGTTTATCAACAGAAAATGTTTAGGTTATGTATAATATAATATAATATTTATCTATTTATGAATTGATCAATGATTTTGTTGCATTGTAATGTAATAATATTGTTAATTTGAGGACAATTTGTGGAAGTGAAAAGTTCCGTGTTTTTGCCGTTTGTTCCCGTTTGTTCCGTGTGGCTTTGTAGAATGCCTGTCTCTACAACCATTGTAATTGATAAATCTTCAGAAAATCGAAATCGTTTTCAAAATTTGATAACTGTACATATAAACATCGTCTTGTATAGAAGTTGTCCGTGGTCTTTTAGTTATTACTATTATCATTATTATTACCATAATAATAATCATAATAATAACTATTATTATTATTATTATAACAGCAACGTGTTTATAAATAAGAAACAGTGAACATTTGTTTGGGTTAAAATAAAGAGCGGAGATATATTTTTCTACGAGTATAAAAAAAAAACAAATTGCCGATTAAAGCACATGAGTACAATCTATATAAAATATTATCTTTTCTTCTGGCTTTTTAAAAAACCCACGCGCACACATATCTGCGTCTGTTGATTTGAGATTTAATTCGTTCAAAAATATGCTCGTTAAAACCAAACGAAAATGCTGTGATCAATTTAGAGTTGCGATGACACAACTGAATTAATGTTTTAATACATTGGATCAATGGATTTTTCTATAGGATTTTTTCTTAAAACTCGAATGTCTTCGAAAACGAAAATCTAAGTCTTAACGATGAACAGGATTTTTATGTTTGATGATTTTAATCCTAGATATATTTTGTATTAAAGAACCGAGCATGCTTTCATCAAGATTTGTAATGTAAACTATTTATTATTAATATGTAAAGTAAAGTTGTGTTAGTGTCTGTGCAGTGCCTGCATGTTACTCGTTACAAATGTTTAAAATACCGCATCCCGATCATAAACTCTCTATTTATTCAAGTTATGTTGTTTAGATTCAAAAAGTGTGAATTTGAAGAAAATCTGATTGATGGTAATCTGTATGAAGGTGATAATGCAGGGTTCTTGCTCAGTCACATGACTATATTAGGTCTGTGATAGCTGGTCTAGCGATTTTGTGTGTGCCACTTTGTATCTTGAAATAGACTCCACCTCAGTTCTAGATTGTATTTTAATAACTACTTCTTCGAAAAAGATTGCTATTTAAATAAAAACTCAACGGGCCAGAAATAAATTTGTTATGTTTTCGTTATTCTGCCGGTGTTATGAAGTAGTGAGGATTTCGTTACTGAAGTAAATCCCGCCCGGTGACGAGCTACCAACTAATCCTTCTAGAATATACAACTGCCTTCGTAAACTTCAAAAAGCAATCGACGTTTTTTTCAAAACACATTGAATCCATGATCAATGTAGTCGCAGTCCACCGGACTCGAGCCTATCATCAAAACCAGGATTTCACAGATTCGACCATTGATACCCCGATCTATATTTCCTTATTAGGAAGTTAAGGCCAACATATTTTACTCATCTGCGTCTATTTGCAAATCAAGTATATTTCCTAATTTGTCAGTTTACCGTCACCTCTATTATTTTTCCAGGTGACGCAATCTATGATCGTTACTCACAGCATTATCATCTTATTTTCTTCACGAATTGATTAAGAGTTGATTATATATTAATATATGCAAAACTCAAACGGTTTACGGTTTATAGATTTTATCTTTTGACTTATAATGAACACGCTATAAAGAATTGAAAGAATTCCTTATTGACAATTTTAAAAGCTTTGACTTCTTAATTGCAGCCATTATTTTATGATGCGTGGTTGAGCTATTTTTGACTTGTAAATTCCCTTTTTTATTTTGAAGACTGTGTAGGAATTTTTCAGTAGTTTCAATGTAATTATGTTTTGCTACTGTTAAAGTCCCCGACGCCTCTTTTGGGGCTTTTCTCTTCTTATGCGGTGATTTTCCATCGACGCGTGGAAATTTACGAACAAATTACAAAAGTATACAAATCATAACGAACTAGGAAGTAGTTCTGGAATTACCCGCGTCGAAGTGTATTTAAGCGCACCATGTGTCCAGAGATCAACATTAATTCAGAAATCATCTGATCGTTGCAGAGATCGCGGATCAATAACACTTTACTCGATTCTATCCGAAACTAAATCTATTTTCAAATATGAAGGTAATAAATTCAAACAGTTACTTTTCAGAAATAAATCGTACAAAAACGCGAGATGTACTGATATGATACTCATATAAGCTGTTTGAATGTTTATCTAACGAAATTAGTCGTTTAATCATGTTCAATTATATAATATTCCTTTTTCTATTTTTTTATAGGTAACACAATTTCTTATCGGAACATTGTCAACAGTGATGCTGGCCCTGATGGCTTTCACTCGTGGCGCACCAGTAAAATCTTGCAAGATGCCAAAACCAGCGGACTTAGCGGCCTATCTCCAGAAGCTTTCTCAGTCTGCAGAACCAGGATTTTTCGCAATGGCATCTTCTGATCAGATTCCAGCTACGGCTCAGTCTCCTTTCGCCACATCAATACCGGTGACAACAGAGAAACCCCAATGCCCGAACACAATGGCGTCCGGCGCCGAACCTGATGTGGCCAAGCGTTCTGTATGTCCGTGGGTACCTGTAGTCGATACAAATTCGACGCGATACCCAGAAAAGATTGTCAAAGCTCGATGTGTTTGCGACAAGTGTTTGTCGGGAGGTAATAACTTGGCACGCTGTGAGCACATTCTGATGATGATGACCGTTTTGGAAAAGGTCGGTTGCGAGAATGGAATTTGGAAATACAGAAGTACACAAATACAAGTCCCTGTCGGATGCGCATGCGCCGTTCAGAGGACTGCCTCAGTATCTAACGTTATCCTCGGCGGCTTGTTTAACTCTCATTAAGACCTGTTTAAATAGTTTACCGGCAGCTCCGAATTAACACAACTATTGCAAGTAGGAATGTAACACATTAAGTATTTTGTCACAAGCAACAACATATTTCCATTTGAAATTACGCGATGCGTTTCTTTCAAAGCTGGTTTATCTAGCATTTTCCCATTTTCTTTCCGTTGTATTTTCATTTCGTCGAATTTAACTTACAATATGGTCTAACGGGTGCATTTATTCTCGAAAGTGAGTTTTGTGGTAACAATTCTATTTTCGGATTTTTTAGATGTATATATTTATCTATTTGTATATAACGCTTTTTGAATGCTTTATTCCTGCTTCGGTGTTCAATGTATATATATATATATATACATATATATATATATATTGCTCTGTGATAGTAACATATTGTCATATTATATGCTGAAAAAGTATTGTTTTTGACGAGTAACCTACTGATCGTCAGATTTTATTGTTTTGTATAGTTTTCTAAATTATTACTGGTTTATGTGTTTTTTGTATTAGAGATATTTTTCCAATAATCGATGTTATGGAATTTTGTACTGCCATTTGAAATGTATTTTGTTTCTTTTGATACGTCACGATATATTGATGTTTTACGTAGGGTTGAGGCATACCTACCGCTCGGGAAAGAAACTCAATTTTGAACTTGAAATGTTTATATATTTTTACCTGAAATTATGATACTATTTTATATTATTCGTAATAAATTATCATTATTAATAAAATATCGTGTTTGCGTATGTTTCTTTTGTTTTTCCCATCCCTTGCCCGCACCGGGAAGACCCGCATGTTACAAGGAAATAGTGACTCTAAACAAACAAATCTATTCGATTTTTCATTATGAACATCTACCGCGTTGTGGATTTCAAATAGATTTTATGCAGAATGGTGTATATATATATATATATATATATATATATATATATATATATATATATATATATATATATATATATATATATATATATATATATATATATACATATATATATATATATATATATATATATATATATATATATATATATATATATTGTGATTGAAATGGAGATTCTGTCTACGTGAAATAAGGAATTCCCAATGAAGCACGGTGATAAAAGGTTTCTCAAACACCACACGAAAAATACTGTGAATGATTTATAAAAACAAAAATCAAGAAATATAATCTGTGCTTTGTATATATAATATCATCGATGGAGGAGTTATAAACACGAGAAATCCCACAATAAATATAGCCGCCAAAACCATAGTCAGTGCACCTGATGTTGGTTAATAGTCTTGCGCAGATATATATACTCTTCTATTCAAGTTTCTCATTTTGGTTGAATTTATTGTGGGATTTCTCGCGTTTATTCATCATGCACGGATATTGTCTTCGCGTCTCGTCTCATCATGGAGGGGTCATGTCTAGGACGAGAAATGGCGGAGGAGTTTCGTAGTTTATTCAAGTGTCTCGTTTAGGCTCAACTGTAACTTCGGGACAATGATTAATCAAAGGCGACGCGGCTTATGTTCGATCAGTCATAAACGTTTCTACGTTGATTATTGTATGTTAACTTTGACAAACTGACACAACAGAAATATTGAGAATCGGCACACTGAACACTAGATACACTAATAATACGAGACGATCGGGGGGGGGGGGGGGGGAAATTTAACAAATTAGTGAGCCGTATGAGATACTCATAAACCAACAAACCACTAACTGTGCTAATTGATGTCACAATGGGTTGTTTATGTTTTCAAGTCGACACGCTGAATGAGGAGAGTTGTAGTGCTCAAAGTCGGGTATATATTTGGCACACTGGACGAAACAGTTCATTATAGTTGACGCACGCACGACCAACGAACAGAAAATGGATATCATAGTGGATGCTACGAGTAATGTTATACTTTCAGACGACGAAATTCACTTCGAACCAGAACTGGATCGAAAGTATTCGTGTCCGGTGTGTATATCAGTTCTGAAAGATCCAGTACAAACGAGATGTGGACATCGATTCTGTACAAGTTGCATCGCCGGAGCGGTCAGACGACAGGATATGATACGCTGTCCAGTCGACAATACCTGGATTCATCGGGAAAACGATGTTTTCTTGGATACAGCTGTTAAACGTGAAATACTATCGCTGGTGACGCTGTGTTCGAACACCGCCAGTGGATGCTCGTGGAAAGGAGAGTTTCGTGATTTTGACGATCATAACGCTGTTTGCCTATTTGCCAGTGTGCCATGTCCGTGTAGTTGCGGACATACGTGCCAGAGACAGAACTTGTTCCAGCATTTATTGTTGTGCCCGAATCGCCTGGAACCTTGTCAACACTGTCACGAAAATGTGGCGGCGATGATCATGACGAAACATCTGTTGTTACACTGCCCGAAATTCCCGGTCAATTGCTCGTTGTGCGGAGAAAGTGGAATTCTTCGCGAGGACATTTCGCGTCATACCGACCGTGAAGTGGGCACGTGTCCTCGTGCGGTAGTCAACTGTCAGTACGCGTGGCTAGGATGTAAAAGCCAGCGACAACGCGATATCATCTCGCTGCATTACGAAGACGATGCGGCCGCTCATGTGGAAATACTATCGAGATTCGTTTCGACTCTAGCAGAATCGCAGAAACAAAACAGTACCGTAATTCAAGAATACAAAACAAAATGCGAAACTATGAGTATTCAATTGCAGCGTCAGGAACGCAGACTTTCGGAACAAGAGAGGACAATCGCTGTCCAGTGTGAACAACTGAAACAAATAAAACTTAACTCTAAATAAATAAGAAAAAACTTTGTTTCGGACACTCAATTTATGTATATATTATATGCATTTTATCTAACTTTAAATGAAATTTAAAATGTTTCTGTGCATCTGGCCGATTTTCATGCCTATGTCTTTCCTTACTAACGATGCTAAATATATCTTAAAACAAGTTTTATATATTAACAGTGGTAAAACGTTGATTATCAATTTGAATGAGTGATAATGATTTTTTGTACATATTCCTATTCATTATAAATGTCATCTGTAACGAAAATAAAATACTTTTGAAAATATCTGTATCAATTGAATAAATTTACGTTAAAGTCTTTTCTATATTTGGACGTTTGTTGTCATTCTATTAGTATAGATGTCTATGCTGGTATGCACAATTCATTTTAAGGTAAAGCCAACAGGTGGCGCGGCTAATTTCACGACTCAATAAGACGTCATTTTCCACGACTGTTTGACAAGGTGGATGGATTGGGAGAGATTTCACTAAAGAGATCGCAGGCAAACTCATGATTTAAATTAACCTTTCACTCAAGAACTTAACTTCTGATCTTTGGCTGAATTATTTTGGGATTTCTCTCGTATTCATCTTACGCGAATATTGTGTATCTCATCAACTTCGATTTGGAATGTGATGCGCTTGAAAGGAGGTGCGCTGGGAAGGATAAGGAATAAGGGATGTTATTTGATGAACAGATTTTACACTTTTCTACAATCATAATATACAAATCCCACTCTCAGAATGTAAAATCATGTTCCCTCAGCCAGCAATTTATTCTATAGTTTAGACTATATCCTAATAGTCATCTTAAGGAAGACGATTGAAGTTTTATAGTTTCTGGAGATGACTGCAGTGTATCAACGTCGAAACGATAAATTAACTGCGAACTCAATGACTATATTCTGCATTCCTAATGTGGAATTTTCATACTTTTGCCTCAACATGGACAGAGTGTCAGAGCCTCAGCAGTTTCAAGCCCTAATGTTCATCCTATTGACTTGTCATCCATGTCACCATCATCCTTCCAATTTAGTTGTCACGTGGTAAGGCAATTTCCTCCTGTTTTTGTCAACTAATATTTATATATACATGTCTCATTATCGATAGAAACAAAAGAGAACGAGCCGTTTGTTAGTATAATATAAAAGATAACCAATTTATTAAAACTGCTGACAGCTTCGAAGATTACATAAATGTTCACAATAGCATACTTTGTATAGAAATTTTCGGAAACTTTGGTAATTTTATTTCAAATTGATTACTCGATTACATCCTCTATATTATATAGACTCAAATGTTTGACTGACCGCTTGCAAAGGTATAAATAAATCAAAATGAGACAAACACACGTCATACGCGCGTCATTAAAAATTGCACTGTGAAAATTTGGAAAAATAGTAGAACAAAAATTGCCTCGTATTAGTTCCGGGACGATCAGATATGCCTCCTCATTTCAAAGCAATACCTTTACATCAGAGCATAAATGCAAACAGTTAAATTAGTAATAGCAGTAAAATTATCACAATCCAAGCGGTGACCACTGAAATGCGACTTCATACACTTGTTTGTGTAGATGATGCCGAGTTCAATGATCGAACGAAATTAGAAACATTTACGGTGAACAATACTCGGACCAGATTCATCGTATTCTTGTTTGCTGATCCACATCTGTTGGAAAGTGGACAGTGAAGCCAGAATGGAACCACCGATCCATACGGAGTATTTTCGCTCTGGTGGCGCGATGATCTTGATTTTCATCGTGCTCGGCGCCAATCCAGAAATTTCTTTTTGCATACGATCAGCGATACCCGGGAACATCGTGGACCCACCAGAAAGTACAGTGTTGGCGTACAAGTCTTTACGGATATCAACGTCACACTTCATAATACTGTTATAAGTGGTTTCGTGGACACCAGCAGATTCCATACCCAAGAACGATGGTTGGAACAAGGCCTCTGGGCATCTGAATCTCTCGTTACCGATGGTGATGACCTGTCCATCGGGTAATTCGTAGCTCTTCTCGAGGGATGAGCTGCTGGCAGCGGTGTGCATCTCTTGTTCGAAATCCAACGCGACATATG
Organism: Tubulanus polymorphus; assembly: GCF_964204645.1. Taxonomy (NCBI): domain Eukaryota; kingdom Metazoa; phylum Nemertea; class Palaeonemertea; order Tubulaniformes; family Tubulanidae; genus Tubulanus; species Tubulanus polymorphus. Next base: position 1,348,994 of record NC_134026.1, read on the forward strand.
CCAACTTTTCTTTGATGTCACGAACGATTTCTCTTTCAGCGGTGGTGGTGAAAGAGTAACCACGTTCGGTCAAGATCTTCATGAGGTAATCGGTAAGATCTCGTCCGGCCAAATCAAGACGAATGATGGCGTGTGGCAGAGCGTAACCTTCGTAGATCGGTACAGTGTGAGAGACACCATCACCTGAATCGAGGACAATACCGGTAGTACGTCCAGAAGCGTACAGTGACAGTACAGCTTGGATAGCGACGTACATAGCCGGGGTGTTGAAGGTCTCGAACATAATCTGCGTCATCTTTTCTCGGTTAGCTTTCGGGTTGAGTGGAGCTTCGGTCAAGAGAACTGGGTGCTCTTCTGGGGCTACACGGAGCTCGTTGTAGAAAGTATGATGCCAGATTTTCTCCATATCATCCCAGTTGGTGACGATACCGTGCTCGATCGGGTATTTCAGGGTCAGAATACCTCTCTTGCTCTGGGCTTCATCTCCTACATAGCTGTCTTTCTGTCCCATACCGACCATGACACCCTAGAAGAAACAAAAGTAACCAATGTTTAAGTATTGATGTTCTTGATTGGATCTTGGATTGAAAACTACTATTTATCTCCATCAGTTCTAGTAAAATCTTTACATAAAGCACACATCTAACGCACAAGTTAACATTTTTCAAATATCATAGATTTTTAAGTTTTTTATTCATCAATGAGTAACAAAGGAATAAATAATTCATCGTCTTTTTGCAGCTCGTCCGTTCGACCTCTTGGGACATCCGGGACAATGCGTTATCATTTATTTGTATCACAATTCGAGGAAGAATAAGATTGTCTATCGCTATAAGCGTGTTTAATTAGATTTGTCTCGAAATGCGCAGACGTCGAGACATTTCGCCCTGATTCGATAAAGTGATACGGCGTATGATTCATACACGGGTGACTCGTGCGCCTAGGACGCGGACGACGCCGGTGATTCAGTATTATGCGAGATGTGATTCAGAGTTCATTTACATAAAGCCGAGACACAAAAGCGCAGACAAAATGGATTCAGTACGAATCGCATCCAAAGAAAATGAGTTCCCTTTAATACGCGAAACTGGGTTGTGAGAAAAATCATCTACATTCCAATAACAGAGCGTTTTCAGTAGCATTTAATCGATTGCATATCTATTTAGAATTCGGGCGTGGTCAACTGCCTCGCCCTAAGCGCGAGTCGACGATTTTTCATCGATTCTGCTCAGAAATTAAGTGATGTTTAAAAGAAAATACGTTTACGATAATACAATACGTTGTATATGCACTTTTACATTATAAATTGTAATAAATGAGATAAATGCAAAATTTACCTGATGTCTGGGTCGTCCAACAATGGACGGGAAAACGGCTCTAGGAGCATCGTCTCCAGCGAATCCGGCTTTACACATTCCAGATCCATTGTCTACGACAAGAGCGGCAACATCTTCGTCACACATTTTTGTTGTATGTATTAGTTTTAATTAGTAAATTAGAATATGGAAGAGCAGCGATGAACAAGCACCCGATTCTGGCGGTTCGTTGGCAAAGAAGATCGGACAGCCGAGTGATGGTATTGAAACCCTCGAGCGCTGAATAGCCAGAATTGGATGACAGCTGTTTGATTCGACGCAAACGAAATTTCCTTATATGGAAATGCCGACGATCATCATCATAAATGTATGGTGTACCATAATAGTTCCGATGTAAAAGCATTGTGTTTTTCAGTGGATGTAGGTTAGCGAATATACAGTTCGTGAAAACTAGAGTTCTACAATTGCAGGTCACAATTATATCCTCCAACGCTAGTTAACCTCGTCTCATTCAAAGAATTATTTACGCAAAAGACATTTTCTTCATACATAAAAAAATCGAAAGCCTCGTTGTTTTAATTTCAAAGCCATTTATGAATACCGAAGGCCACCTTATTTTGTGAATGAAATTTATAAAATTTTCGAAGTTGTTCGTTAAATTTAGCTTCTGAGAATTATAAGCATGGAATAGTAAGTGTTCTAGATTATTGGAAATGATCGAGGCAGCATTCACAGTGCGTCAGATGGTATCCGCCCAGTGCTGTGTCATCAGCAGTTTATTGAGCGCGCGACACCATGTTATAACCATATATGGCAAACAAGCCGGCTAACTGACGATTAGTACTGCGCAGAACTGAATGTAGAAACCAATAACTGTAACGCACTTTCCCTTTAATACCTATAATAAATTCGTGCCAATTGCGGTTAATTTCATCGTCAGAACATTGGGAATATACGACGATTCGTAGGTTACTTTGTTTTGGCGTGACCTCAGTGCACAAGTTGGCGCGGCACAGAGGCACATAATAGCTGTGCGATTTATGCCCATATAAGGAAGTCCAGGGTTTGACAAGCGCGAATGAATGATAGCGCCGGTGCCGGCTGAGTTGACGGAGATCCATCGCGAAAACTTCTTTTCGCATTTAATTTTACCCGGTCTTACTGTCGTGAAGCCGAACCTCTGAAATCCCCAACAATGTGTGACGAAGACATTGCAGCACTTGTCATCGACAATGGATCTGGAATGTGTAAAGCCGGATTCGCTGGAGACGATGCTCCTAGAGCCGTTTTCCCGTCCATTGTTGGACGACCCAGACATCAGGTAAATTTTTTCAAACTTTGTTTTGTGTAAAAGATTTGGCTGAATCAAACTCTACAGAACTGGTATAAAAATTTATATATATCTATATATATATATATATATATAGAATTATAAAAATGCTGACATTTCTATAAATCACGCGCCCTGGGAAAAAAATCTTCATTTATTGACCTGGTAGAGTTTTATCAATGAAACACCTAATATCTGTCTGGACTCAAGTGGCTACCGTTTGAAGTTACCTATATCTATTTGTCATTAAGGATAACACACAGCAGTGCCCTTCCTAGATAAAATATGCGCTCGCAAAAAACGTTTACAATGCCTTTTATGGAATTGTAGGCTTTGACCTCAAGTTGGCATATCAAACAAGCGAGACGACAAACATATTATTATGGCAATTCCCCAATTAACAAAAGTTTACCATTGACTTAAACGTGATTTTCCATTGCGATTTTCTATCTGCCTGTGGAAAAGTATATGCACAAGTTGTCCATCCAGAAATAAATCATCAAATCTAATATTTTATCGTAATTTGTGTTTTCTAGGGTGTCATGGTCGGTATGGGACAGAAAGACAGCTATGTAGGAGATGAAGCTCAGAGCAAGAGAGGTATTCTGACCCTGAAATACCCGATCGAGCACGGTATCGTCACCAACTGGGATGATATGGAGAAAATCTGGCATCATACTTTCTACAACGAGCTCCGTGTAGCCCCAGAAGAGCACCCAGTTCTCTTGACCGAAGCTCCACTCAACCCGAAAGCTAACCGAGAAAAGATGACGCAGATTATGTTCGAGACCTTCAACACCCCGGCTATGTACGTCGCCATCCAAGCTGTACTGTCACTGTACGCTTCTGGGCGTACTACCGGTATCGTCCTCGATTCAGGTGATGGTGTCTCTCACACTGTACCGATCTACGAAGGTTACGCTCTGCCACACGCCATCCTTCGTCTTGATTTGGCCGGACGAGATCTTACCGATTACCTCATGAAGATCTTGACCGAACGTGGTTACTCTTTCACCACCACCGCTGAAAGAGAAATCGTTCGTGACATCAAAGAAAAATTGTGCTACGTCGCGTTGGATTTCGAACAAGAGATGCACACCGCTGCCAGCAGCTCATCCCTCGAGAAGAGCTACGAATTACCCGATGGACAGGTCATCACCATCGGTAACGAGAGATTCAGATGCCCAGAAGCTATGTTTCAACCATCGTTCTTGGGCATGGAATCGGCTGGAATTCACGAAACCACTTATAACAGTATTATGAAGTGTGACGTTGATATCCGTAAAGACTTGTACGCCAACACTGTACTTTCTGGTGGTTCCACGATGTTCCCGGGTATCGCTGATCGTATGCAAAAAGAAATTTCTGGATTGGCGCCGAGCACGATGAAAATCAAGATCATCGCGCCACCAGAGCGAAAATACTCCGTATGGATCGGTGGTTCCATTCTGGCTTCACTGTCCACTTTCCAACAGATGTGGATCAGCAAACAAGAATACGATGAATCTGGTCCCAGTATCGTTCACCGTAAATGTTTTTAAACTAATCAAATGGACATAAATTATCATTTTTTCAAAATTTCTTAACGAAAAAACAATGTCTCAACCTCTTTGTGTTCATTCGCACATTCTGTTTCACACCAACACGCCACCTAGCGTAAGTAATTCATGATATTTTAGGCGGATCCAAGGTCTCGAAATACTTTTGTATTGTGTTACATATATACTTAAATTAAATATTATTTATTAACGACAATTGAGTTCTTCGACTTTATTTCCCAACATGTCTGAGTGTGTTCGGTTGTCTACGGGGTATTAGGACAATGCGTTCATTATAAACAAAAGGAACCCGACGACCGTACAAGAACTTGAACCGAGGATTTAATAAGTCAGTCCCTTAGATACACAACCATACGAATTAGAATAACCACATGTTTAATGAGCACGCTATTGGAACTTGACAAATAATTCTTTATCGAAACACGAAGCGTTAATAGCATCCGCCTTTCGTGGAATGAAGAGTTTGCATCCGGAGCGTTTCAAAATGTGAATAATCACTGCGACACTTATTGAGGGTTGCCCACGCTTATATTTCAGCGAATGTTTACAAGTTTTGTAAAGCTAATTAATTCAACTCTCCTCTAAAATGTATATGCAACGTGATGCCGTGTTTCATATCCATTTGTCGGGTCATCCAGGGTTTAGTGCTAGTGACTACGCAGTTGTCACAACAACACTGGGTATTCAAAAGTTCAAGTCAAGTAAATCTATTTCACTGAAAAGACAAAATGCATGTGTTCAATCATGGCCTATATTATATAAACTACAGTGCAGTTATTTGAAAAAGGTTTTGGATGATTCTAAACTTTTGAATTAATATTCTGTACAGTACATAGTGATAATTCATGCATTGTTATGAGGGCCAAGCAAAGCCTATATATGGACGTTGACCACGCGATCGCTCAGAATGAGAGCAAAATTAGGTTGATAGAGTTACATGCATATTTTCAATTTTCAATGTGAGAAGCGATTACTGAGTAGAAGGAAATGAGATATGATTTGATATTGAGTATTTACAACGCACAATGGTTTCAAACAATATTTATATTTATCACATATCCTGGATCCTCGTCAATCCGGTGTTTGACGGTTACATTGTCTGACGTGTTGTTTTTCGCCGCATATTTAGGAGGTTGCAACGGATACCGGGAAGAGTTGACCCAAATTTCCTCCTAACGATGACGAATAACTTCCCAGTTGGGTTGTTTTAAAAGACCGAGCTTATGCTAATTCTACATATATTTTGCTTTTAATTATGATCGGGGACCAAACATGTTGGGTATGCGGGTATGTAGAACCGAGGCCGTGTCACCTGGAGTTCACAAATCCATATAAGGATTTTGTCAGTTATCAGTCACGCGACTTTAATTGCAGCTTGTATCGCCAAATATCTCTCCACATTGATAAGATATTCGATGAAATATACAAAAAGGAAAAAAAAAGAGAACGCGAAATAAATGGCAAAAGCCGATTACCGCCGATATCAAATTAACGGTTTTCTAGTTGTTAATGTCACATTCTTTAGTAACAGACGGCTCGCGATATATAAGTATACATAGTAATATAGGTCTATTGAATATCCGGGAGCAAGCCTAAACAGACGGGTTTTATATCTATTCAAATGCGGAAATGTAATTGAATGGCCTATATAATAGGCCCGCAAAATTTTTACCATATAAGGCAATAGTTTAGCTCGGGGATTTTCGAATGGCTGGGTTTATAAGTCCGTCCGAACTGGCGAGACCGCACTTCCTACTAAGCTGTCGGGAGAGAGACTTGTGTCTATCGGAATTTATTGCTTGAAATCGAGGATTCACAACTGAAAATCTCAAAATGTGTGACGAAGATGTTGCCGCTCTTGTCGTAGACAATGGATCTGGAATGTGTAAAGCCGGATTCGCTGGAGACGATGCTCCTAGAGCCGTTTTCCCGTCCATTGTCGGACGACCCAGACATCAGGTAAATTTTGCAAACGAAATCATTTTTACAAATTGTGAATTAATTAATTTTTCAATTTGTCGATAAAACTCGGGACAAACTTCATGGATCTGAATTGAGCGTTGGCACCTTTCAATAGATTCTTATGTCTCTCTCAATTTTAATTTCTTTAGGGTGTCATGGTCGGTATGGGACAGAAAGACAGCTATGTAGGAGATGAAGCCCAGAGCAAGAGAGGTATTCTGACCCTGAAATACCCGATCGAGCACGGTATCGTCACCAACTGGGATGATATGGAGAAAATCTGGCATCATACTTTCTACAACGAGCTCCGTGTAGCCCCAGAAGAGCACCCAGTTCTCTTGACCGAAGCTCCACTCAACCCGAAAGCTAACCGAGAAAAGATGACGCAGATTATGTTCGAGACCTTCAACTCACCAGCTATGTACGTCGCTATCCAAGCTGTACTGTCACTGTACGCTTCTGGACGTACTACCGGTATCGTCCTCGATTCAGGTGATGGTGTCTCTCACACTGTACCGATCTACGAAGGTTACGCTCTGCCACACGCCATCATTCGTCTTGATTTGGCCGGACGAGATCTTACCGATTACCTCATGAAGATCTTGACCGAACGTGGTTACTCTTTCACCACCACCGCTGAAAGAGAAATCGTTCGTGACATCAAAGAAAAGTTGTCATACGTCGCGTTGGATTTCGAACAAGAGATGCAGACCGCTGCCAGCAGCTCATCCCTCGAGAAGAGCTACGAATTACCCGATGGACAGGTCATCACCATCGGTAACGAGAGATTCAGATGCCCCGAAACCTTGTTCCAACCATCGTTCATCGGTATGGAATCTGCTGGTGTCCACGAAACCACTTATAACAGTATTATGAAGTGTGACGTTGATATCCGTAAAGACTTGTACGCCAACACTGTACTTTCTGGTGGTACCACGATGTTCCCGGGTATCGCTGATCGTATGCAAAAAGAAATCTCAGCTCTCGCTCCACCAACCATGAAGATCAAGATCATCGCGCCACCAGAGCGAAAATACTCCGTATGGATCGGTGGTTCCATTCTGGCTTCACTGTCCACTTTCCAACAGATGTGGATCAGCAAACAAGAATACGATGAATCTGGTCCCAGTATCGTTCACCGTAAATGTTTCTAATTTCTTTATAGACTTTAATGACAAATAATGTGATAAGAAAAGATGTGTGCAGTGATATAGTTTTGCTCAATCATTAAGCCACACGAACATGCTTCATTGCGATCGCTAGAACAAACTCCCTTCAATAGACGTTTTCTGTTATCTATATAATTTATGAATTATGTGTATTTCAGAGAATTTCCTCGAATGTTATGTATTTTCTATTAAACAGACTGAATAAAATGATATTAAGATTATTATTGAGTTAGCATTGTGTTTTATTTCATATCGTCTCCCGTTGACATCGGATGAGGACTTCGTGATATCGAGGACTAGACTTTCCAAGGACCCACTTACCACCTTATAAAACAACTCCGACTATCAAAATGAGATATAGTTAAAACTTATTTGCGTAACTTTTCATTTTGATGAGGACAAGAGGATTTTTTATGTCTTACCAATATATCTTCATCTTGACAAACAGTTTTTTTAGTTCTCTGGCAAAACACTGAATTGAGGACCCGACAGGTAAAGAATGTATGCTGAGAATTAAACCCGAGTTTAGGGAGTCTAAATAGGTATAGTATAAGAGGACTTAATGAGCCCTGGCATCAGTGGTCTACAGATTATAATCACAGCAGTGTCGATGGATCTTACGGATGGATCGCGCATTTTAAGATAGAGTTTGTCCCCGTTAATCATTTGATAGGTAGATTTCGTCTGATTTGCTTTGATTTCGTGTCCCTTATAAACCTACTACACCTACCGAGTGAAGATGGGGTAAGATTCTGAAATCGAATTCGTAGTACAGATATAGTTGTGTGATCGGCGGTCGATTTTTCTGTTTGAATCGATGTACATAATTGGGTAAATTCGATTCCGGTCCCATCTTCAAGCAGGGATGTGTACTTCCCTGCTTCAAACAACTGATTTGGGGCAGCGACTTTCCATAAATTGGAATAGTGTTCGACCACACCACATTGAATGGTGGCAGCACTATACGGTAATTTGAAAGTAAAGGCTGTGTCAGTTCTGAGGAATCATATCAAATTATTTATTGTTCATAATAACATTATTCGTCAAAGATTAGTATTGTGTTTGTATTTGTTAACTGTTTTGTTCTCATTGATTATTCTCTGTAGTGTTCTTATCATGTGTATGTATGTTATCGCCACCCTCTTCAGTCCACTTCACTTAAGTTACATAATTTGTTTTTACTCTGAACTGTTTAGAATTCCTGTGGTTTCCACGGTACCCCTTGATGTTTTATTGCTTGGTCTGTTTATCTTAAGTTTTGACACACTGCTTCTATTTTAGATCCTGTGAGTTTATATGCTTTGTAACTTGTTTTTCTGGTCATTCCACCTGATGATGGCTGTTAGTCAACAGCCGAAACGTTGTGGTTTCGTAATAATAAATTTGATAGTATAATTTCAAATTCGAAGTGTGGGATTTCTTCATTTAACTACAGTTTACACGGTTTATTCGACAACTAACTATGTATGTACGTATATATTATCCATGATTAGTTACTTTTAGTCTTGATTAAAAAGCTATTTGTTCTCCTCTGTATATATACCCTTTGTTTTTAGTGATAATCTCACACCTGACAATAATCTCTCGGGTGAGATCGAAACGTCGTGTATTTTACATTTTAGATTTTATAATTCTTTTAATTTGTACATAGTGGGTTTTTATCTCATTCGTTCACCACGTTTGAGTGTGGCTATCGTACTATAAGGGTGTTTTATTTTGTGATTGTGTGTTGTTTCTCTAATGATACCTATAATGAGCTTGAGTGTACAGAAAATGATAGTTTTTCAGATATCGTGGTCGCTCATGTATAGTGTCACGAATAACCAATGAATTCATCTGTTCCAATGTATTCAAGTTTTTCGTCTACCACATTTTCAAATCGAAAGGTAAAAAGTGGAAAAAAAACGGGCAGACGATTATTTCCGAATTCGACTTTTTCTAATTGAATATATTCACACTGACGTATAATGACGAATCACGTGGTATTTTTCAGATCTGATAACGCTGAAGACCGAGATGTCTGTTTAATGTCATCTTGGCGTGTATCATTGTCTCTGTCGACTAGTTTGTGCGCGCTATTAATTTGGATAGGACCAAAAACCTTTGTAATTGAAAGTAATCGAAAGCAAATCTAAATCTTTGACAAAAATCTTTTCAATCTTCGACATGAATCATTCTAGATATCAAAAGAAATAAAAATGAAATGTCAAGGGAATGATTAATTCAAATCTTTGTGTACTTCGATCGAAATCCTGATAAATTTTAACTTAGATGGTGCCCTTACCAAGCTTTTTAAGTAATAGAATCGCATAATAGAATCATTTTTATATCTTTGATAAACGATATTAAATGTCTAAAAGGTTCTATTCTATTCTATGTCTAAAAAGCTATTCGTAGACTTCTGATTGGTTGACAAATTCCAAACTGTCGTATGAATTCGAGGAATTTTGCTAGATTTGTATAAAGCGACTAAGATATTCTAAGGGGTAGTTTACACAGCGTTTCTCTCCAAAATGAGTATGAAAAGTAAATGGATGGAAATGGATGTCGATGAAAATATCAGCCAAAAAACGGACAACGAGAAAGTTAACGGTTCGATCGTGGACACTAGAGTCCCGGGTTCGATTGAAGACGTGACTGAGACTGTTAGAGATGAAGACAATACAGTTCTCAATGTTATGAATACAGATGGGTTTCGTCGATGCGGTAAAGAGATGGTTGATTATATCGCCGATTATATCGACACAGTTGGTTCTAGAAATGTAAATCCATCAGTAGAACCTGGCTACATGAAAAGGCTCGTCCCATCGACTGCGCCAGAAACTGGAGAAAAATGGGAAGACGTGATATCTGACATTGAACGCGTAATAATGCCTGGGGTATGTATCATTGACGGTGAATCATTGCGAAATAATCATTTAGAATTTGATTAAAGGGACTTCTGAAATAATAGCCTGTCATCATACTTACGTATCTATCTTAGTAGATTCAACAACAATTTTCCATCGACAGTTTTATTATGAAGACCATCAAATTCGGAATTGGACACATATCTTTCTTTTTCAGATGTTACATTGGCACAGTCCTCATTTTCACGGTTACGTTACTGCTGGTAGTTCTTTTCCATCAATCTGCGCTGATATGCTTTCCGACGCATTCGGTTGCATCGGATTCTCCTGGGTTCGTTGATTTATACAGGAGAGAAGAAATACAATTAGGATTTCAAATTATATTAGCAGCAGTTATCATGCATAAAAATTTGTTATCAAGCTCATTTTGGTGAATAAAGCGACATATCTTTCTGTTAAAGGCTGCTAGTCCGGCGTGCACAGAATTAGAGGTGATCGTCACGGATTGGTTAGCAAAAATGTTGCACTTGCCAGATGTGTTCATGTCGACAGGAAAAGGCGGAGGAGTGATTCAGGTTTGTTGACAAAGTTAAGTTACCTTGATGTTGAACTTGAAGCTGCGATCTAAGCTCCGAGTTTTTTCATCATTTCCAGATTTTCGTAATGTCGTAATGTTTTCTTTCAGGGAGCCACGAGTAGCTCAACGTTCCTGGCGCTTCTAGCAGCAAGAAACAAAACGATGAATAAACTTCGCGGTGAAATGGCCGATACATCTGACGACGCAATTATGTCAAAACTTGTTGCTTATTGTTCAAGACAGGTATTGAAGAAATAGTTCTTTTTGTTGAAAACTCCTAAAATTTATCTATTTGAATGAAAACTCGAATTTAATTTAAAGCATGTGAGACGATAAGATGCTGATGACGTGAATAAATGTTGCGCCCTGATGTATTTACTCGCAGGCTCACATGTCGGTCGAACGCGCGTGTCGTTTGGCCGCTGTCCAACTGGTAAAAGTTTTCACCGATGACAACGAATCGATGAGAGGAGAACGGTTGTCGGATGCGATCCAAGCCGATCGAGCAAAGGGTTTGATTCCTTTTTACGTACGTATGTGTAGAATGTTATCAAATTCACTTGGAATCGGAAAGCAATATGTCACTGAGGGATTATAGACCAACTGGTGATTTCAATAGCGCTGGTTCGAGTCTCGACGCGACGACTTTTCATGAGGATCTTTTTATCATTAGATTGGATTTTGTTTGTTTTCTTAAAAATCATTTCTGCCGAAGTGAAATCTCCGTTTAAATAAAACAACAGAACAAACATTTTGTGTATCTATTTTCAATTTCTAATCACGACAGGTGTGTGGCACATTAGGAACGACATCCAGCTGCGCATTCGACAATTTAGCCGAGATTGGACCTGTTTGTAAGTTAGATCAAACGGATTTAAAAGCCGTAACCAAAGCTCTAATTTCTTTACACGAATTTCAATCTCTCCCTTTCAGGTACGAAATACGACATTTGGCTTCACATCGATGCTGCTTTTGCAGGAAGTGCGTTTATTTGCCCGGAATATAGACATCATTTAAACGGCGTTGAGGTCTCTACTCATACTTATCTCCTTACAATGATACATTTCTATACTTCTTTTTATTTCCTACTGAATTGACGAAAATCAAATGGTGATAATATTTTCGCGATGCCTTACGAAGATGTTTGTGTATTTTTAGCATGCCATGACATTCAGCTTCAACCCTCATAAATGGCTTTTGACCAACTTTGATTGCGCGACAATGTGGTAAGTTGCTGCATACATTGAATTCCATTTCGTATCTATTGATAAACCATTTTTCTCACTTCATATACGTGTAACATTCATTTATATGTTCGGTTACTTTCCAATTTTGTGATATCCAGGATACAAGATAGTGCTTACCTAGTGGACGCGTTCAGAGCACACCACGCTCCTTATATGGAACATCATTTCGAACAAGAAGGTCCAGATTTCATGGTAAATTATTCGTAACTTATTCTGATTATAACTTTCCAGTTACATATGTTATAGACTTTTTTAGAATAGCAATCTTCTTTTTAGAATTGGGATATACCGATGGGGCGCAGATTTCGGGCTTTGAAACTGTGGTTTGTAATGCGCATGTACGGTGTTAAAGGCTTACAGAAATATATTCGTAGAGTAAGTTCTTTATTTCATTCTGAATACGATGGATACAAATAAATTAGTTTCTTAGTATCTTATTTAGACGGGAATGAAGACGCGTTTTAGAATATTAGAGGATTATTATATCCTACTAATGTATGTTAATTATCCACTTATTCGTCATTTTTTCAAGCACGTTCGTTTGGGAAACTATTTCACCGATCTCGTTCGATCTGATGACCGTTTCGAATTGCCGAAACCTATAAACATGTCTGTGGTGTGTTTCAGGCTCAAAGTAAGCACCGAAAACTATACTTTTCCACGTAGATAGTCCGTAAGCCCGGAATAATACGTTTCATCATCGAATCTATTTTCCCCGTGGAAAATTCTTCCATTGAAAATCTACAAATTATCCACGAAAAAAGCATCAAAATGTTTTCGTTAATTTCAGGGAAGTAACGCACTAAACCAAGAACTGACGCAACATATACGCCTAGACGGGCGCATTCACATATCACCATCCGTCATTAAAGGACAGTTTTTACCGAGGTTAGACGAATATGTTGTCAATGTAGTGAGTTCGAGACAAATAAACCAATTGTAGCGGTTGTTGTTTTAACGATAGGTCTATTTGGTTGTATAACATCATATGTCACGAAATTGACGTTACTAACACGTAAAAAGTTTCCATCCGTCAAATTAATGCCTGATATAATTTCCTATTTTACAAGGTTTGTTCCTGGTACATGGAAAACGACTGAAGCCGATGTTTTATTTGCATGGAACGTCATTACAGAAATCGCCAATAAACTGTTGTCACAATCCGCCAACGAAAAAATGGAAAATGGACATCAATGAAACAGTTTATTGGTCGCAGGAGTGCCAACGGCAGTACTTTTAACAAATAAATAAATTTTCTCACAAATTCTGTGTTTCATAAGGCAACGGAAATGACGTAATATTTATCTAATATTGAAAAAATCTCAGCACTTGCTCCCAACCAAATTTTTTTTTCTTAACTGAGATGACGAAATCCAAAAGTAAACGTATTCCGATTAGGTCTTTCTAGATACTTTCATATATTTGTATGTTAAATCATTATATTGTTACATACATTCACACATCAAGTGTCGAGTGTTATCAAATTCTCCAAAAGTCATTTATTAAGGATGAAAAATTGAAATTCATCAAACTTATCGTGTTTATATCATATAACATAACACTTATCTCGTGAATAATCTGAAACATATATAAATCACATTATGATAAAATTCAATAAATCGCGACGAAGCTCTGTTTTCAGACAACAAATATATGTATATATTTGCATGTGTATTGTAAATTGGATTTTTCCGGTTGTCGTCGGACAGGTACATGACAAGTTGACTTTTTAACCAAACTGCTGTTTTCACATGTCACTATCGGCAATAAAAACCCAAGTCAAGTCCAGTCTCAGCGGCAATATTGTGTCGGGGATTACGAGGATGTTAGTTTATATCGGGTGCCTATTTCTGAGCTGCGCTTGTCTCGTCAGTGGACAGGTGCTCAACAGAGGTTTCACCAAAGATGAAAAACAGAAAATACTAGATTTACACAACGAACTGCGAGGCCGAGTCGCCGCTGGACAAGTCAGTCGTCAGCCAGCTGCATCTAATATGATCGCAATGGTTTGTGCTCTTAAATCTATCTTATCCAAGTCATATATCTGTCGATTAAAGCAGCTTTTGTGATGAGAAATGCAAAAAACATATGGGCGGTGTACAAAATTCTAAAGTAATTATATCTAATTAAGGAATGGGACGATAGACTAGAGCGAAATGCGCAAAGATGGGCTGATTCATGCGCCATTGGACACAATAGCGGCCAACAAAGAAAATTTAAACCTTACGCATCTGTCGGGCAGAATTACGCCGGCAATTATGGAATTGAAATGTAAGTCATGTAAGGTTTTTTTGTTTGAAATGTAAGTTTTTTGAAAATTGCACATTGAGACTGATGTCTAATCGTCTTCGTATCGTACAGGATGAAACTAGATATAATTTGTTATTTGACTGGTTGGATAATTAGTGGTAAGTGATTTATTTGTTAGTTAAATGATGATTTTTCTGGCGTGTTTGGATTTTTTAAGGACAATTACTGGTTGGTTTGACGAGTACGCTGATTATACTTATAACGGCGGATACTGCGTACCTGGAAAAATGTGTGGTCATTATACACAGGTTTGGGCAAAGATAATTTTCCTTCATTCCTTAAGAGCTAGTTTTCTAAGCGATTAATTTTTAGTTGAACTTCGAATATTTCCAATTCACAGATGATATGGTGGAACTCAATAAAAGTTGGTTGCGGCTGGAACAAGTGTTCCTCGAGCGGAATGTTTTTCTTGGTTTGTGATTACGCTCCCGGGTAAGAGTCTACGTGTGGCTGATGGTCATTAGCAACAAAATGAAATATCTAAAAGAATAAAGTATATGTGAAATCGTTAAAAGAAAAATTTGATTTATGAAAAAGATAGAAAATTAAGTCATGATAATTTTGAAGTAAATACTAGTAGAACTGATTATTGTAGGGGTAACACGAATTTCGATAATAAAAAAGATCCAGCGTACGCAACGGGTTCGGCCTGCTCTAATTGTCCGGTTGGTTTTGGAAAGTGTATGTCCAATAAATTGTGCGGTAAGTAGACACAAGAAAATTCAAACCAAAATGAAATCACTCATAGATGTATGATATTTCATTCGACATTTTTGCTTTAATGCAACGATCGTTTTTCTGATATTTCAGCCTCCAGTAAGATGTGTAAAAACTCGCAATCAGATTGCAGTAAGTGAAAAATGATTAAATAGTATGAGCAAATCGCTTCAACTTATTTGTATGACATTGACGATAATTATTTCAGGATGTACAATAAAATCTTGTCAAAACGGTCAATTCGATTCAAATTCGTGTTCGTGCAAATGCCGAAACGGTTTCACTGGACTGCGATGTGAGAGTAAGCAATGATCCATTCAGATTAGATATCACGTTTTTCATGAAAATCGCCAGTGAACTGAACAGAATGAATCATCTTTATTTTTCAGAGAAATGTAAGGACGAAATAGACTTTTGTAAGGGATACGTGGATCAAGGAGGTTGCGCCTGGGATTTTAACTTATGGATGTGGATGGGTAGAGTCTGTAAGAAGTCATGCGATACATGCGGTATATGCTCATGGTTTTCATTTTGATATATTGATAGCTTATAATCAGAAAATGGAAATAGATTTCTATAGATTTATAAACACAGGACCCACAATTGCACAATAATTATGAACTAAGGCAAAGAGTTGTCTTAAGTTATAAGGCTTAAACCTTAACCTTTAGCTATTTGAATGGCTAAAAAAACTAAAATGATCTTAGACTGGTATTTGATCTAACTATAATTCATTTTACGATATTTTCAAGGAGCTCCAAAAGACGCCGGTGCCGTCGATTCAGCAAGGCTTAAAACGAATGTGAAGAAGGTTCCGCGAACTGGAAGTAAAAGTGCCGGTGTTACAGACGGAGATGTTTCTGGAGGCAGCAGCGGAGGAGGAGGAGGTGGATCAGGAGGATCGTGTAGAAATAAACATAACTCTAGTGAATGTAATTACTGGGCAGGAATTGGTGAATGCAAAAAAAACCCATCTTGGATGTCGGTTAACTGTGCTAAATCATGCAGATCGTGTTAATTCTCACTTAAAGTCTCCTTGTATAAATTGACTTGAGTTCTGGACATTTCTGTTATTGATGAATATATATGTAGCATGTTATTGTCATTCTATTTGATAGTGTCTTGAAGTTCTATATTCGTAAACTGTCATATTTTCTCTACAATGTCCGAGTGAATCCACTTAACATAAGCTTGAATATCCATTTGTCCTCTCCTCATGAGGTCCGAGATTAAACGATCCTCTTGTGTTCCTCGATGCAGATTTCAAAATATGAATCGATAAAGCCGAAAGCAAATGGACAACTCGAAGGCATCGTGTGATTTATCTTGAATTGTTTATTTGATTGTCATATTTCTAGGTTACACACATAATATACGCAATTCTACTTCTCCTTCTTACAATGCAATAAATAAGTTAAATCCCGTATAAAAGCGATTACACAAATAAATTAAATTTCCATTAAATCAGTGGTTTGAATTTGCGAAAAGTTTTTCGAAAGTCTTGGTCCGGTTTTGGCAGACGTGCGTCGGTTGGTCGTGGGTCTTGGTTTATGCATCCTGGAAAGAAACAAAAACTTATGATACATTTCTTCGAATGTATATGTTGCAACTTAAGAAACTTATAGCTCAAAACTAATCAGGAATAAACAATGAAATAGATTAATTACCTGGAATTGAATCTCAGGAATAGATCGCGTTCTGCGTGTTTTCTCAGCTGGTACAAGAGCCTGTAAGATACAAACATTTAAAATGATTTCTTGAGATGCAGTATTTCGTGGTGAGTGATCATATTTCAGTAAAATGTAACGTTTGAATTCGAGATTCGGGATTAGATATTCACCTGAATTGGTACCGATTCGGAGGCGCATGGTGTACATTCAGTGCGGCCGTTCGTACATTTGCAGTTCTGGCATTCGCTTGGTTGAGCAAAGGCAGCGACACGTCGAGCGAAGACGTCGAGGAAGAATTTCTGGGTGTTAACGCGGCCTTCTGTCATTTTCTTCGAGTTAAAGACGCTTCCTTGACGGTTGAGTGCAAGGCTTACGCATTTGTCCTTCGGCAGTAAGAGCATGTTGAAAAGGGCTTGGTCGCCTTGGAGTTGATAGACGTCCTTGCTCGTGTAAGCTGTTCTGCGGTCGGCACCGAAAATAAAGCTGCTTTTTGGTGATCTGCTCTTCAGAGTGAAGTCATATCCAGTGAGAAGATGGAATGTGATATCATTCTTGGCCAAGTATTCCGACATGCCTTCAGCACTGGCGTCGTGGCTGTGTGATTCGCATGGCATAGCGATGATTATTTTTGACGCCCCAGCGCGGAATGGATATTTGGCAGCTTCACGGATAGCCGCGAAAACGTTGTTGTTTTCGCCGTTGACGAAAGTCAGCGCGCTGACGGCTCGGCGGAATTTAGTGGCATCGTTCATGATTTGATTCATCAACGTGTGCCTCTGCGGTTGATCGTGGATGTCTTTTCCTCCGAAACCGACAAGACCGAAACGATTGTTTCTGAGTCCTGGAAGGAAAAACGAGTGAAATATTGTAACCTACGAGTAATAATGGAGGTAATCAGACGGATAAGTATAGTCGGTGAAACTTACCTTTAGCGCTGAGTGCGCTGTCGAGCTGTGAAACGAGGTGAGGTAACCTTCTGGAAGCGGCTTTGTTACATTGTTTTTCTTCAATTACGAAAACCACATCAGCCGAGTGGATGGAATCTATCTGACTGGCTTCACCATTTTTAAGTCGTTTGTCTCCAGTTGCACACGTTTCTGTAAGATCCGAATACAATAGATATTAAGATATAAATCTATACAGTAGACTGTAGATAAATTCAACTAATAGAGATTTCAATAGGAAAGTTTTGTAAAGGAAATGTGAACGTACCGCATGTTTTTGGTAAAGCGAGTTCGACACCTTGCGAAGCACATTCAGACTGATATAACCTAGCGACATCGCACGCCTTCTTCTGAACGTCGTATTCTCCGAAAATGTTGCTGATATCTTTCATGCACATTCTGTGGTAGTTTCCTGGATTCACCATTGAGTAACACGGACGGAAATGTGAGTTTCTGTCGGCGAATAGTTGGTCGCAGATTGCGCTCTGTTCTGCGGCGGGCTGCGCATCTTTGCGCGCTAAGTTCTGGTAGCCAGAACAGGACCCGATCGTCCAGCTTCGGGCAAATGTATCTAAATCGGTGGTGACCTTCTTATTCGATGTCATGAAATCATTGCTCATTTCGTGGTCATATGTTCCCAGAAGACCAGCAGTTTTGCCTTGGAACCAGCCGCTAATACCGATAGTGCACATCTCATTAGTCAAATCACACGTCACACGTACTCCCAAAGCGTTGTCAACAGTAATGACGTCACCAGTTGTAGTGATGGTTGTGTTTATATGGCTGTATGGCAGCTCTGTTTGGTGACCATCGACCGTTACCTGTAAAGATAGAAAGATATATAGAAATTAGTACATTCCTATCGAAAAATGTCATCAGATTGAAATTCGTGTTCTTAAGCAGTGGTTTTTAAAATCCTTACTTTTCCGTTATGGAAAATCTCGATTTCTTTCTTGTTGCTGAGAACAGTGATAGATTTTCGAACTCCACGATCGTAGTTCGCCAAAATGCTGAAATGGCTTTGTACGAAATCACTGGCTAGCAAGTACGTGCAGGTTCCCGCGAAATCAAAGGACTTGCCATCGAAGGTAGTGTAGTGTTCGTTACCCAGAATCGATGCATGTGCTGCAAAAACAATTTAAAACAATGTTCGGTTAAAAACCTCACGCAATTGTGAAAGTGTCGCTGTAGCAAATCATTAGATTGATATATTTACCTTTGTAAGGTGGGATCCAGTTGCTGATATCTGAAGAAGGCTTATATTTGTAGTAAGTGTCCCATAATGAATAATCTCCGTCCATCTTTGGTAGATATTGGCTGTATACTCTCTTGGCTTCTTCCTTCAGGACGTCGGTATTGAAATTCTTCAGTTGGTCCCAGTTGAGTTCCATCCTGAGTGGAAGATAAACTTCACCTTGGATTTCTCCTTTTTCTGGCGAGTATACCGTGAATCCAGATCGGTCCAATTGAATGTACTGTTTGGTGATTTCGTGAACTTGATCTTTCAAGAGGTCCTTGCCGTTCTCGAAAGCCTTCTTCGCCCATTTTGTTACTCTGTGGCTAATTTCGAAATGTGTCGCGAGATCTTCCATCTGTAGAGAGAAAAGAAGAGTTATGCATGATAATGAAGTCATATCAGGGATCTTTGATTCATCAACATCATTGAAGACAATTAAATACCTGCTTGTATGTAGTCACGATCTTCCTCATAGCTTTCTGGGATAATTCATGGCCGAGTACTTTTTCCATTCTCTCAGAGACCCGTCGTGTTACTTCATTTTTAATCTCGGAATACTTTTCAAGAGAAGCGCCTACCCAAGAACGGGAGGTTGTTCGTAAGCTCGACACAATACCAGCTAATTTCTGGATGGCCATGTCGATGTAACGATCTTGTTGCTCTTCCGATAAGTGGCTTCTCAGTTGTGCTCTGAGTTCCTGGATTTTGGCGAAGTACGGCTCGATTCGGTAAGTGACGAAATCGAAGTTATCATCAAGATAATTAACGACGGTATCCTTGTAGTTCTGAAACAGAAAATAAAATGGGCATAAAACATTGAATCAATGTAAGAACCAAATCTTAACTTCATCAACCTAGCGTTGTAATGAATTAATTACCTGTGCTTTTTCCATGAACTGTTGATATTGATGATTGGCCTTCTGTGAAGCGACCAGATACTGGCGGATGGCGGCATAAGCGTATTTCTGCCAGGCCGGACGGAATCGTAAGACGACGTCAACGATGTAGTCTCGAACATCAGCCATAATCTCATCCATGCGACGGGCGTATACGGCTAGTTTCAAGCTGTATGCTCGTCGAACAGATTCCATTTGGCGACGGATCTGGAAGGTGAGTACTTGGATGTGGTTAGACATCGATTCGTAAGCATTCGACGCTGTTTCGTAGATATCACGCATGAAGAAGTGGTTGTTTTCGTACATCTGCTTGAATTCGCTGGCGATCACGTCACCATCTTCTTTGAAGGAGGCCAACTCAGAAGACAGGTATTCACGAGCTTCGGTCATATCGGGCAGATTATTGCGCATGTAATAGCTACGCACTCGCATTTCATCTTTAACACCTCGCGTGATTTCGTTCATCATTTCAGTTGTTTCGGAATGAGCTTCGTTAATTTTTTCTTTTGCGAAAGTCTGAAAAAGGAAATGTTTCGTTTATTTACCACAAACAGTCATTCGAATGAACGGCTCAAAACAATTTACATAAATCCATTGGAATAAACTCAGAAACACTTACGGTCAAATCGGTAATCATTTGCTGATTCCAGTGAACCCTAGAGTGGAACAGACGCGATGTGTTTCTGGTGATAGCGAAAAGTCCATCAGTTGTTTTCAATCCGTTTATGTGTCTGTAAAGCTCTAACTTCAATTCATTGTTGTTGAGTTTGGCATAAGTATGGATCATGTTTTCACGATTGGCTAAAAGAATGTATTTCATTAATACTATTAGATTTTACTGAAATTAGATAGATGATGCACATTCCATATCGATACTTACCACTGTCTCGAAGACGAAGGTCAACTGAGGGTTTGTCAGTGTTGATTTCAACTTCAGTGTTCATCTTCTTTTCGCCGTTGATCAGGTTGGCAATGTCGAATCGGTAACCGTGTTGGAGAACCTTCATTTCGCCAGCCATATCAAACGATTTCAGCGGCGTGTGTAACTATGATATAATGGAACATTTGATATATCAAGTATGTACATGATGTGACAACGGTATAAATTCGTTGAATATTCAAATATGAAACTTACGTGCAAGTTCATGGTTTTCTTGATCTTGTCAATTTCGCCCATAAGGAATATATTCTTCTGGACTCGTCGAGCGGTCAAGTATTTCATTTCGGTACCGGCTGAAACTTTGTTTTCACTGCGGCCGATGTGCGAGTTGAGTTCCATATCGATCAGACTCTTCGGATGCGATACATGCATCGACATCGTGTAGTTATTTGCAGTTCCACGGGCGATCTTGTTCAGTTTTCCAGATACGACAAGTTTAGCACTTGGATCCATCGAGTATTCGACTTCGGTTTTACCAGAGTAGACGAAGTTATTTCGGTTCAGCGTCAACTCTCCTCGGACCGTCAAATCCTGTAATTTTAAAGTTAAATTAGACCTTTCGTAGCTGGGAATAAGTTGTTAAAAACATAGTAAATAACCACAAAAGCTTACCTTCGACATTTTCGGGTGATTGAATGTCACTTCGAGTTTGTGAGATAGACCATAGTTTTCGTAAATGGTTTTGATTCCCATCTTCTTATTTTCGTTACGGCTGGCATCCCACAAAAGTTGCACCTCACTGACGAATCGACGGCCGTTGTCATTGTGGTTGAACACTGTTTTCATGGTTCGAACTGGTGAACTCAATATAAGGTCTGCTTCCCACTGTCTCTGGTAGCTTCTCGATCGATCGCGGAAGGTCATTCCGTACGATACTTTCTTACCACGGGCCTGGTCCCAGATTAATTCGGTCTTGTGGACGCTTTGGTATTTCGATGATTCCAGAGTTGTGGTCACGGCACTAGTTCTCCATGGTAGAGTGACTTTGATGATTCCATCGTGCTTAGTACGGTAGTAGTTCGATGAGTCTTTATACTGTGCCAGAATCTCGACAGTTCTATCAGCGGCAGTAGTGTCCCAGTTGACCTTTGCTTGTGCACTCTTTTCAGCATTTGTGGCAACGATTTTCACGGTAACCTCAAGTGGATGTGGAGCTACCATTTTAGTATTACCAGTGAATCCTGTCGTTGTGATTTCACCTTCAATTGATGTTTCAACGTAGACCTCATTGTTTACCGCCAATCTCAGCGAATTCTTCGCATTATTGGTGCCATGGTTGTGCTTGGAGTTGATGTTGATATTTCTTACAGCTTCAAAAGGAGTAACAACATGTATTTGTGCGTCGTACTTCAAATCACTGATGCTGTTATATGTGAATTCTCCTGAGATGGAACCTTCGATGGTTTTGTATGGTGCCCATGATACACTACCCTCGTAGCCGCTATTGATCTTGTTGAATCGTGCGTTTGCCACTTGGAATTTGTAGAATGGACTTTTCAAAGTGATGAGTCCCTCTTCTCCGTGTTTGTATGTTACCTGAAGAGCAGTATCTTCTTTGCCTGTCATTTGCAGATTAGCTCTCGACCTGAATTCGGTGATTCCACCTTGGTGACGAACAGTGACTGCGGTTTCCTCCCAGCCACTGAATGATGTTTTCACATTCATGTTGGAAATCAGATTGCGGCGAGACTTCGAGAAGTCAATGCGACCAGATACTGTATGTTCATTACATTTGACGGCAGCTTCAGTTGTGAAATGCTTCCACGGTCCTTGGTGGTTGAAGTTCATGACAATCTTGCGATCAGAGAACAACAAGGTAAGTTTTCCAGTGGTGGCACTTGCGTGGTTGAATTCAACATCAGCTTTCACGTTGTCAATAACGAGTGCGGTCACGAATGATCTCAGATGACCTTTGTGATTGACGCTCACAAGGACTGGCCGCTTCAACACGGATGATTCAATTGTACCAGATACCTGCAGGTTGTTTAGGCTTTCTATGTCGTACTTAGCATCAACCTTGATGAAATGAGAATTGTAGTACATCTTCACGAGTCCGTTGGATTTTTTCAGTTGTCCTTGACCTCCGACGTAGATGCCAGCTCGTTTGATGATTTCAAATGGTGTTTGAAAGTCGATGTGTCCCACAACAGAAGAATCTTTGGATACCTTGACCAAAGCGACAATATCTCCAACCTTCAGGTTAACGTATACCATGTTGTTGTTGATTGAGTGTCGGTAAGTAACTCCGGTCTTTTGCAAGTATGGGCATGGTGATGTGAGCTGGAAGTCAATGGTTACTTGCTTGGCATCATCGGCAAATACATTAACTGTTGCACCGATTACTTTATTGGTAGCGTATTTCAATTTCAGGTTTGTTGCAAATCTGTTGATAGGTCCGGTGTGTGTGAAACCAGCGTAGAGCTCTTCAAATCCAGCGAATGGTGTCGTTGTTAGCAGAGATCCAGAATAGCCGTTTTCAGTAGAGAAGTCTAGCTGGGAGCGAATAACTTTGCCATTGCCGTATTTGAGTGTTACTGCACCCATTTCTTCAGACTTGGTGGCATCGAATTTGACATCCAATGTGGTTTCGGGAGCCGAGTTGAATGGCGAAAATACGGAGACTGTTACTTCAGCTCTATTTGGCTTCAGCATCATCTGGAATCGGCCATCAATACGACGTCCAGTCTTGTATTGAACGGATGAACGGCATTTTAAGTTTGTTAATGGTCCTTGGCTGCTAAACGTTGCAGAAACAGTCTCAAATCCCTGGAATGGCGTTTTCACTTCAGCAGTGATGGTCAATGGTGACTTATTAAACTGTCCAGTGGCACTGATTCGTTTGCCAGCTTGATACTGAACGTATGCGTCAATCTTTGAGCCATCAAACTTGGAATATGCGGCAAGGGATTCAAATCCGGTAAAAGGAGTTCTTGCTGTAATCTTTACTTCTCGTGGTTGGTAGTTAATGTCAGCAGAAATGCGTTTACCAGTCATGAATTCGACGTTACAAACAGCTTGGAATCTACTCAAGTCACCAGTCAATCTGTAGAAAATTGCCATTCTTTCGAATCCTGCAACAGGGGTCTTAATTCTTAGATTCGCCTCAGTCAGACTGAAAGCCAGCTCAGCTTGGACTAAGACGTTGCTTCTGAATTTCATCATGGCATTGGCCTTGAAGTTAGACGGACTACCCAGAACATTATGGATGACTTCCACATCTCCGAAACCATTGATTGGTGTCTTGAATTTCAGAACTGATTGCCTTGGTGAGAATGACAGTTCGAACTCAGTTCTACCTAATCTTCTAGTTTGGACTGATCCAGACGTTTTGAAGTTGGTTGGTACGCCATCGTGATTGAACTGGATCTCGACGTGTTCGAAACCATAATAGGGTGTGGTAAGAGTCATCTTTCCGAATATTGATGGTTGGGCTTTGAAGGCGATGTTTACTTCGGTGACAGTTCGTCGGTTGTTGATCAATAATGCAATCACGTTGAAGTTGTTAAGTTCACCTTCGAACCTTCCACTGGCAACAATCGTTTCATAGCCACTGTGCGGTGTGTTTACGGTAAGTTTGAAGTTGCTTGGTGTAAACAGGAGGCGACCATTGTACATTCTACGCCCTGCTTTGATTGTCGAATGAACATTGAAATTTGTAGCCATTCCAGTGAACTCGTACTCGACTCCGATGGTTTCATAGCCATTGAATGGTGTATTGATATTGAGTTGGGACTTCTTCGGGCTAAATTCAAGCAGTGCAGATAAGGTTCTGCGCATGCAGCTCATCGTGACTGTTGTCCTGAAGTTGGTGGCGTATCCCGTGTGTTCGTACTTGATCGTGTTATACTGATAGCCATGGAAAGGTGTTTTCAGAGACAGTTCAGCAGCTGTTGGAGTGAAGTCCAAAGTTGCTTCAATTTGTTTTCCGATCTTATATTTCAGTAATACGTTCGTCTTGAAATGATTGAAATCTCCCTGGTGGTCGAATCTTGCGCTCATTGCCTCATATCCGTAGAATGGTGTTTTGACGGAGATGCTGCCACTCGGAGATCGTACGTTTGAGAATACAACCAATGTCTCAATTTTCTGGCCAGTCATGTATTCAACATTCAAAGACGATGAGAACTGGTTTGCTCGACCGCCGTGTTTGAACGATGCTTGAATCTTCTCAAATCTGTAAAATGGTGTTTCTACTTCGATCAAACCAGACAATGTGTCTTTCATTTCTAATTTGGCATGTACGTTGAAGTTCTTGTTGAAGCCGTACTTAACTTTAGTCGTCACGTCGATTGTGTCTTGTTCAATTTGGTGCTTGTAAGAAGTCTTGATTTCGGAAGACATCGCTGTGAATGGATGTTTCAAAGTGATATCGGCTTCGACATTCGTGTACTGATCATCGTGAGTGAAGATACCGCTTGCAGTTATGAGTTTTCCAGTCATATATTGTACTGATGCTGATGCCATTTTTCGAACTGGATAGTGGGAAGCTCTGACATACAATTCTTCGAACTGGATGAATGGTGTTTTCACTGTCAGGTCGAGTGTGAATGGTTTCTTCGTGAATGTGAGCTCGCCGCTCACTTCCTTACCACGGCCCACCAATTTCGTTGTTATGTGGAGTCCATATCTGTCTCCTCGGCTTGCGAATGACAACGAAGCATCAGAGATCATTGGTGTTTTCGCATCAATCTTCAGTTCTAAATCATTGAGACCGTTATTCTTGAAGGTCATCGAGGCTTCAATGCGTTTACCAGTTTGGTATTGAACAGTTGCCCTACAGGTTCCTCTTGATGCATCATGTTGTTGATGGTCGTAGGTGAAAGAAAGCTCTTCATATTTGCTAAATGGCGTGTTCACTACAACTCTGACTTCAGCTGGGTTGCGTTTGAAATTCAGATTACCGATGATTGCCTTTCCATTTTTGGTTAACTTCGCATTAACTTCGAGGTTAGACAGATCACCTTGGTGCTTGTAGGTAAGTGAACTTGTTCGCATCTGGCTGAATGGAGTTTTGCTGTCAATTGTCAGTTCAACTCGGCGCATGTCCATGTTCAAGAATGTAATTGTGGATTCGATCGATTTCTCACCGTACTCAACGCGGGCGTTTGTCGAAAAACGATTCATCTTTCCATTATGATTGACTGTTAGTGACATCTTCTCGTATCCGACAAATGGCGTTGCAATCTTCAGGGAGGTCTCGAAGTTTGGTGTAAGTTTGATCAGGAGATCAGTTGATACCTTCTGGTGCATCAACGACTGTTCGGTATGCATGGTGAAGCTGTTATCCTCGAGAGTATGCTTGTATGTAAGTTTCAGGTTCTTTACATACTTGCACGGCGATTTCATTGCAATCGTTGTTTCGACCTTCTTCATCGAGTATGCAGTGTGTGCAACTTCCAGTTCAATCTTCTTGTTGGTCATGTATTTAATACCGATATTGGTATTGAACCGACTCAAGTCTCCTCTGTGGTTTACGGCTAATCTCAGACGTTCGTAGCCAGCAAATGGAGTCTTTACGACTAATCTGACATCTACTTCATTATCGAGTTTGACTGTGAGTTCTCCATCAACCGTCTTGCCATTATTCTGAACTAAGGCATTGCATTTGAAGCTGTTACCGCTTAGTGCTTGGTGATTGTAGCTTATCTTCGTCATTTTCATCCACGGACATGGGGTCTTCATCGTCAGATCGAACCTCAACGTAGAGAAATCAACGCGACTGAATCCAACGGTAGCTTCGATTCTTTTGCCATTCTTATACTGAATGGTAACCGTTGTGTCGAATCTGGTCATATCTCCGCTATGTTTCACGTAGTAGTACATGTTCTCGTAGCCGACAAACGGTGTCCTGATGGTAAGTTGTACTTCTTTGTTCGATTCCAGTCGGTGTGTGTAACTCAGTGAAATGTCTCTGTTGTATGCAGACATAAATAGATCAGTCTTGGCATTCGTGGCATCGTGCGTGTGCGTCAAAGTGAAACCGGTCTTCTCCCAATTTCTGAATGGAGTTGTCAGATAAACTTTGGCGGAGATCGTTGGGAAGCTGCTGAACTCTGACTTCAATGAAATCGTCTTTCCAGATTTGAAGAGGTTGATCTCGTTTGTGAAACGACTAGCTTTTCCTTGGTGGTCGTAAGCAAAGCCAATTTCTTCATAACCAGCAATTGGTGTTTTAATCGCAAAGCGTCCTTTTACTGGTTGGAGAGTTGCAGTTGCTTCGTATTTGCCGAATGCTCGCGACTCGTATGATACGACTGACTGTATATCGTTATCTAACGTACGATGATTGAAGTTGAGCTTCATGGTATCAAATGATGAGGTGAATGTTATTTCGCCGTTCATGTCGTTCAATCGTGTTAAAGACATCTCGCTGCTAAGGCGCATCGTATTCTGGTTGTAAGTATATGTCATCACGGTGGAATAGCGGCGATATCCTCTGTTTTGGTTCTTGATCGTGAATTCTATTCGCTCAACAGAACACGGTGGGTTTACCAGCAGTTTCATGTCAAGTGGAGTTTTGAAATCCAATTCGGCCTTCATGGGTTTTGGTAACATGCCGTGTGACAGAGAAGCTTTGGTGTTGAAAACTGAAGCATCACCAGAGAAGACAAAATGAAGACGGACGTTCTTGGTGTATCTGCAAGGTCCATTCATGGTGAATGTAGTGCGTACGCCTGAGTTCTTGCTGAAGTCTAATTCAGCCGTCAACGGTTCAGTCATGGAATGTTTCATCGATAGTTTTGTGTTGAATGATGAAGCATCTCCAGAGAAGTCAAAGTGAAGACGGACGTTCTTGGTGTATCTGCAAGGTCCATTCATGGTGAATGTAGTGCGTACGCCGGAGTTCTTGCTGAAGTCTAGTTCAGCCGTCAACGGTTCAGTCATGGAGTGTTTCATCGATAGTTTTGTGTTGAATGATGAAGCATCTCCAGAGAAGTCGTACTCGACGCGGACATTCTTCACCCATCTGCAAGGTCCATTGAGAGTCATCACGTAATGTACACCGGATTCCAATTTAAGCTGGCTTTTGATGGCCACATACTCGGCTCCATTTGTGAGGATACTGAATGTGGTTGCCTTCGTTGTTGCTGTCGAGCTGTGGAGAATATTTGCAGAAATGTCCCTGACAAATATTCCATTTAATTTCAAGGAACCTTCAAGAGGAGCTTTGAAGTTGACTTCCATCATCATTGGCTTGCTTAACATGTTATGTGACATGGATAATTTGGTGTTGAATGCTGAAGCTTCGCCAGAGAAATCAAATTGGAATCGGACGTTTTTGATGAATCTGCATGGACCATTTACTGTCATAGTATACTGCACACCAGAGCCCATTGTAAGCCCGCTAGCAATACGAAGATATTCTTGACCATTAGCATTCACGTTGAAGGTAGTTGTCTTGACTGTGCTCGACATTCTGTGATTGAGATTAGCAGAGACATCAAACAGTCCGGTTGTTTTCACGGAGCCTTCTGCAAATCTGAATCCCTGTAACTTGAATTTAGTTTCGAGGTTCGCAGTCGTCAATCCTGTGTATGAGACGGTCATTGAATGAGAGAAATCATCAAGATTGCCTCGGTTTTCCATGCGTATTTTGATAGACTCCAAATGTCGAGTTGGTGATTCGACTGTCAGTGCAACATCAATATTATCTTGGACATTTACTAGGACAGATACACCGCATCGATTAGAGGAACCTCGAGCGTATTGTATCTTCATGCTCCATTCTGTCTCAGACAAATCGTGATTGTAAGTGATGACGGTTTTTTGTGGGTAGAGATTGTTAACTTCACTTCTGAAGGTGATATGTCTCAGAGACTTGACGTCTAAAAGACTCTCAGCTTCGACGGAGCCGAATTTGGTTTTGATGATGTTGTTGAACGTAAAACCGTTGCCTTTGTGTTCCATATCAATCATAACGGTTGGGTGAAGTACGGAGCTGCTTTTTGCGTAGACCTTCACATCACGGCGGATATCAACATTCATCAGAAACTCGCTGTGTTGTTGGTTGTTGAATTTGATGCGCTGTTCGGTGTTGTAGAATCCCAGGCCGCTGCTTTGGTCGATTGTATAAGTCCACATCTTGCCATACACGCCAGTTTCAATTGACCCTTTCATGGTTCGTCCTTGAGAGGAAGAACTGACGGTACTGACGCTATCGAATCTTCTACCGTCCATGTTGAATTTAACGCTGTTGTCGTAGTTCCAGAAGTCACCATTATGATTAATTGACAACATGGTTCTTCTCATGTTGGTGAATGGAGTGTTCAGAGTGAGGTCCATTTTCATGTTTTGTCCTAACTTCAGGCCACTTCTTAATTGAATTCTTCGGCCAGGTGTATAGTCGAAATCAACTGTTGAAGTCCATTCATCACCTCTCTTACTATGGTCAATGACGAATGCAACATGTTCCCAATCTCGAATGGGACTGGTCAATTTCAGATGTCCGTTGATCAACTTGAATGAGCGAACCTTCAACTGGCTATCAAGGCGTACCCGAGCGTAGTAAACATCGTATTCAAAGAGGAATTTGTGGTCGAATTCGGTCAATGATCCATCGTGTTTAAATTCGAATGACAAAGATCTCAGGAGGGTCGTCGGCGTCTTGACATCAACATTCATTTCAATGACATCAGTGAATTGGAATTTGGAGTTATATTGCCATTTTCCGCTGGGGGTTTGAGCTACTAGACTTGTTGCCCAGAGTGAATTCTGCTTTCCATGATCAAATGTGACGGATACTGGTGCACTTGTCCATGGAGTGTTCACATCAAGGTTTGCATTTATGGATCGGAAGCTGTTTATCATGAAGTGACCCGTAATTGATGCCTTCTCTGCTGTGGTGTCAACTGTCAGCTCAGCATTTGCGGTCAGATATGGGAAAGATCCGCGTTTATTCAAGCTTGCTTTCACTTCCTTCACCCATGGGCACTTCAGAGTAAAGCTCATCTTATCTCCGACGTTAAGCGTGGCTTCAACATCATACTTTTTATTGAGGGATGTGAGTTCAGCACGGAATGTATGTACATCACCTTCTCTCTGGTATGTATTTCTGAGTGATGCATCACGGAGACTGGAGAATGGAGTTGTAAGATGTCCACTAGCAACGATTCTTCTCAATCCATGGATTTCGAAAGATCCCGAGGCAGCGATCTTTCCAGCTGTGGTTTGTGTTTCGGCAGTCAACGAGCAAACTGTTTCTGGGAAGTTACCAGTATGGCTGATGGTCAAGGCAGAATACTTCATTTGTTCAAATGGTGTTTTCATCACGAAAGACATTTTCAAGTCGGATATCGTATCAACAGTGAGTCTGGCTTCGAATTTGTTGTTCGTAGATACAGGGTTGAATTCAAATCCAGTTGTGATTTGTCCAGCGTTGTATTTGTGGATGAAGGATGTGTCATAACTGACAAAGTTTGATCTCACCCTTGAAGATGCTTTCATGTCAGTAACGCCATCGTAGATGACCTTATTAGAGACAGTCAGATGTTGACCATTTACAGTGACGTCCAGGTTGTGGGTATTGGTAAACAGATGTCGACTTCCAGCATGGTTGAATCCGATCGCAACACTTCTAAGTACTTCAAATGGAGTTTGGACATTGAATGTGCCACTTACACCTGTAGAGCGACATGTCAGCTTCGAAAACATGGTGATGGTTTTTTCTTGCGTCCACTGTACAGTCACGCGAGTTGAACGATCGTTGCTCTGTTTCTTATGGCTGATAGTCAATCCGAGCTTTTCCCAAGCGGGACTTGAGAAATAGACCGAACCTTCAATCTGGTTGATGTCGCTGAAATCGAGACTAGCATCAACTGCATATCTGTTGTCCCCATTGATTTGAATTGTGTATGGTGCCGAGTTGAAATGTGTCTTCAGTGTTGCTGAAATCGGTTTGAAGTTGATAAGGCGGGAAAGATCAGCTTTGAAGTTTCCATTGATGTTCATATTAGCGATACCAACTGCTGCTTCCATGTCGATCAGACGTTCGTTGTTGATAGTTACCAATGCAGTTGTTTCTACATATGACTTTCCTCTAATCGTAGCCTTCAGATTAGTCTTGACTGGGTTGATATGCGGGCACTGAAGATCAAGATTCAATGCGACGTTGCGTTCAGTTGAAGTGACTTCATTTTTGGCATCCATCGCTACGGTGTACTTTCGGCCATCAACAGAGAACTCGTGGTTTGCAACAAGTTCACTGCCCGAAATGACGTGCTTCCATGTAGATGAAATTTCTCGCAGTTTGAATGGAGTTTTTACGTGGAATGTACCTTCGTTGTTGATTTGGTAGCCGGAACGTCGGTGATTAACCATGACGCTGGTTGTGATCTGGCTCTGTGGATTCCATCGTGCGTCTGCACTGGCGGTGTACATCACGCCGTCATCGCTGTATTTGATGCTCATGCCAATGTCTTCCATTCTGTTGAACGGGGATTTCATTCGGATGGTTCCTTCGATGTCACGCTTGTAATAGTTTCCATTATTCTTGGCAACTATTTCGTATTCGACCACTTTACCATTAAGGTTACCGTGAGCTTTGCTGTTCAGTAATTTGCCGTTTATTTCGTGTGTCAATCGAATGTCAAAAACTTCAACACTGGTGAATGGTGTCTTCAGTTGGAAGTGGCCATCAACTTTCATCAAGCTTTCTGGACGCATGACTGCGTAGACTGAAATCTTCTCCGTTGGGCTCCAAACTAATTCTGCTCGGTTGGTTAGCTGGCTCTCAGATAGGTGATGATAGAACGTCACTCCGAGATTTTCCAGGTACTTGATGGGCAGTTGTATTTTTGCAGATCCTTCGATCGCATTTGCAGTCTTGAGCATCATTTCACCGTGTATCGTCTTATCCTGGACAGTACCAGAGATGATAGTGCTCAGGTGATGGTTTTGTCTGACGTGTTTCAATCGAAGGTTGATCAATCTGCAGATTTCGAATGGTGTGCGAGTTGTGAATCTTCCTTCGAAGTTGTTTGCGCGTTCAGCGTTGATGAACATTTCCGATGTAATTTTCTGTTCGTTGAAGACCAGTTCACCTTGTGTTGTGTACTGCTTGCCGCGGCTATCGTGGGAGAAACTGCCTCCAATTCTTTTCGCATATTTAAACGGAGATGTGAATTGAATGCCACCGTTGACTGAATTCCATCCACGGCTAGTAGTGAAGTGGGTAGTGAGTACCATCTTGGATTGTCGGTCCCATTGTAATTCACCAGCCGTCTTAAAGTTGGATCCAGTTATCTGTACGGATGCTTTTCCCGTCAATTGTTTGCCCGGAATTCTGAGGGTGAATCGAGCAGCATGTTGAGTGTTTGTCGGGTACTTGTATTCAACATCGAATACCATGGCTTTCGAAGTATCGCGGTCTGCGTCCCATTTGGCATCGAATTTTGCTCCGAGTTCACCGTCGGTGCGTTTAGCAGCGATGGCACCAGTGACTCGACGGCCTGGATACTTAACATCAACATTACCATTTACGTTTACTTGCGTCGAATCGAAAAGGGCAGAATAAGCAGCTGTAATGCGGTAGACTTTCTCTGCGAATTCAGTTGAGGCAGCGAGGCTCATATCGTTCAGAGTTGGCTTGACATCTACGTTTACGATAATCGGGCTCATATCGGGGATGATGACTTTGCCTCCGGCGATATGGCGTTCGGCATCTTGTTTGTAGAATGCGTTGGCGCTGTAGTCTTTACCCTGGTATGACACGCTGCCGGTAGCACTGAAGTCTCGCAGATTCATGTTGGTTTGGGCGTTGAGGCTGATCGGCATTGAGTCTGGCATTCGAACATCGACGTTCAGAGTATGTTGACCTGCTTCGCGTTTGTACATGCTTCGGCTGCTCATGATCTTGTCTCGTGCGCCTTGGAGAATCATCTCGTGGTGATATTCGTTGTATTGACGTTCTTCCAGCAGTTGGTAGAAACGCATATCTCTCGAAGGAATTTTCAGGGTGATGTCGGCGGTGTATTTTCGGAGGTCGGTGCTCTGGTCTAATAGACTCATGTCAAAGTTGATCATCTC
The DNA here is from genome assembly GCF_964204645.1 of Tubulanus polymorphus. Taxonomy (NCBI): domain Eukaryota; kingdom Metazoa; phylum Nemertea; class Palaeonemertea; order Tubulaniformes; family Tubulanidae; genus Tubulanus; species Tubulanus polymorphus. Next base: position 1,381,741 of record NC_134026.1, read on the forward strand.
ACGCTGTCCGTTGTTGACTTTCGCCGTAGTTTTTACAACGTTCGGTTCGTGGTTGTGATACAGTTTCATGTCCCAATCATATTTCTAAAAACAGAAGGTAAAATTCATTATCATCAAATTACACGGCAAAAATGACACTTGTTGCAATCAACAAATCGAATTTAGTTCCAGCGATTTTTCTAGATCTATCAACTTACCATCATTGGGTACTTGAATTTCATGGATGTGTCCAGGTTAAATTTGCCATTTTCATCGCCATATTTAAAGATTCCGGATGCATCGATTTTCTTCAGTTGGTTGCTGGGATCGCTGCCGTAGGTAATGCCGATATTGCCTTCAGCGTGTCCTGCAGTTTTCTGTACCTCGACTCTGGTCGCGAAACTGTAGTCTGGGAACTGAGTTGTTTGTACAGCGCTGGAAATATATACATATTCACGCTTATAGATTATCAGTTAAGAAACTACCGGAACATAATTCTACAATACAAAATACAAAAGTAACTTACGTGTCCATCACAATTCGTCGTAGTGAAGGGGTAACATGTTGTCGCATTTTGTAGTTGAGTACTAAGCGATGTTCCGGCTTCCTTCCTTTGCCATAGTCGAGGGCCAGACGAGATCGGTAGCCGTTATTTTTCTTCTCGACGTAACCTCCAAGTTTAGCGTTTAAAATTCGTGATCTCAATTCCAGATCGGTGTTGTATCTTTCACGATTTTGGCGGGATTCTTTCTGGATTGAACCGCGGAAAAGTACTGGATCCCGAAGGACGTTGTTCATGCTGAGATCGATGTCAAGTTTGCGGCCTTCTTGGTGTTCTAGACCTCCCATGACGGTGATGGTCTTTCGTCCCGGGATACGGATTTCAACGTTCGGTGTGTATTTGCTGAAGCCACTTCCTCGCTGGATGGTGACGCCGGTAAGAACGGAATACACTTGCTCGTCATCGATTGTAAACCGGAGAGCGGCACGCTTTTCATCTGGATTATTGACGATTTCACCTGAAATATATAAGAAGCATCGAATGAATAACAAGTCTTAGGAGTCTAATTCAAATTCGTGTTATTACCACAGGTTCTCTTTACTTACCATTAAGTCCTGCTTTTTTCCAAGGGGTAATCATGTTGAAATGTATTTTTCTTTCTGCGCGGTTCAATTCAAAGTCTATATCGAATTTTCGGTTGACAGAAGAGCCTGGTGTGTCAAATGCAAGGCGAGCCACATGGTTGTATTTGGTGTGGTGATTCTTGCGGATCTGTAAATTACAATATTTACATCAGTATCCACATTATTTCGTGCAATACAGAACTCATCAATCATTAAATCATAAATCAACATACCTTCTGTGTGAGCATCTTGGCTTCAAATTGATAACTTGTGTGGGCATCAGTCTTTTGCAAGCCGATGCTTAATTTGCTGGGTCCGGTAAGTGGGTAGAAGGGTGTCTCGGTTGTCAATGCTTGGCCTGGGTATTGTACATGACCGCAGAGTTCTACTCCCAACACCTTGCTGAGGCCGGCGCCTGTGCATTTTTCTTTAACTACTGGGTTAGCCGATAACATCTTTTGTTCCCGCTCAGCTTGACGGTGAAGCGTGAAAAACTTTGTTCTAAAAATGCAAATAATTATCATTGGAATAAGTTATCGTTTTGATAATTTTTTAACCGCATGGGAACGCAAGATCGATGAACACTTACTCAGCATTCAGGATTTCAACTTTATCTTTAGGAGCATCAAGTTTCAGTTGGACAACCTGGCTATCTTTGATCATAATCTTTCCGGTGACTTCGCTGCTGGTGTGAAGTGTGGAAACCATTTTTACACCGGTGCGTGTGACGAAAGCGTCAACTCCCATCATGGATGACACTTCAACAGCGGCACTAAAAAACAATCGTTCTCTCGGTTATTTCCTCAGATAGGTAAAATGCAATCTTGCGAATTGAATTTCGAGTTTGAATATATCATGTTTTATTTTGTAAGTATACCTTGGTTTAAAGTAGCCATTGACGTCAAGACTTCTTGGTGATGAGCCAAGTTTGCGCATATCCAGTTTGCCCTTGACTTTCAGACTAACAGTTGCAGTACCGTTAACTGAAAGTTTGATGGGCATACCGGTGATGGTTGGGATAGTCATGGATGTGTCCAAAAACATGAAGTTCTTGTTGTAGTTGATGTCGTGTTCTTTGGCCAACATGATAAGAATCTCCAGAATGTTCAGTTCACTCGCTTGCTTTTGGAGAGCCATCAAATCAACGAAGTTGATTTCATGACCGAACACCTTGAAGTACATTGTACCCTTGATGTTTTCTTCAAACTTGTCAGCGAACTACAAAATAATAATGATGAAATTAATGATTTATGTAAAAAGCTTTAAGGAAAATGAGATAAAACGAGTGAATATGTTGATCATCAATTATTTACCTTATTGTGCAAAGAGGTGATGTCATTTGGCACCGAGCGTTTGCTACGGGCGCCCTTCATGCTGTTACCAAAATATCCTTTGGGTCCAAAATAATTCTCGACGAATCTCTCCAGACCTTCTACTCTGCCTCCGACTTCCAATAGATTCACCGACTCTCCAAACAGGTCGAATGTTAGATTCAACATGGCAGATCGTGGGATGTATGACTTGGGTGTGAACACAACGTTGCTTTCAACTTTAGCACCTGCGTTCAGGGAGTCGGAAAAGAAAGATCCTTCGAGGTTTCTTGAGAATTTCGTCTTGTCGAGGTTAAATTGCTTCTTCAACGTTTGGTCTTCTAAGATACGTCTGATAGTCTGCTTGTGCAGGTCGGATGTCTCCCGGATGTTGGTCAAGTAGGTCCAGATGAATGAACCTACTTGGTTGACTGGTTCAACTTCCAACATGCGTTGTACAGCTGTCAGGACGTCGTGGCTAGCGCATTGCATCACCGCCAAGAAGGCTGCAATACGGACTTCTACGTCTTCGTTTGTATCGGTCAAAACAGACATTAATCGGGATCGCTTTAAATTTAAAAAAAACGAAAAAAACATGTAATTCAATTTTTCATAATAACATGCATCATTCCTTTCACGATACGTGTTAGATGTAATACTTACGTCGGCATCACATGGCTGTCTACGGAAGGCATCAATGGCGGCCAATCGGATGTCAATTGGGTTTCCAGTTTCAAGCATACAACGGTTCAGTGTATCGGAAACTCGTGTAGCGTGTCCCATGTTACCCAGGGATTTTAGAGCGATGAGGATCGTCTCACGGTCTCGTGGGTTTTTGGATTGGCAGTTTGAGTTGAGTCGGGCCTGTAATGCCTGAGCTACACCTTGAATGATGACATCCCGGTCACAGTCAGAATGTGTCTTGCAGTACGTGTTTACCATCGCGGATACCGACAGGTAAACATTCTTTGTTGGTTCACGTTGGAGGAGAGCCTAAAATTTGAAAGATTGTTAGTAACATTAAAAACCACATTTTTGACATCAACTGTAGTTGCATCAAAATTTGAGTAGAATGCAACTCATTAATAAAGTGATTAATTGAAATTTAGATAGCTAAGAAGCAACTCACAGCAACTGGGCTAATCATGTCCTTGGTTGGGTTCTTGACGAAAGCCAATGATGATAACCAAGCATCAGCCTCGCTGTCTTTCACATGTTTTCTGTTGATAAGGTCAGCGATCATGCGGACAGATGCTGTCGTTCCAACCATTGGAATGGCATCGTGAAGGAATTTTCTGTAAAGGGTGAAGAATTTACGTATTTATTCAACCGTTTGTAAATGTAAACATAAATATATCAGATAGTAAGATACTTACTTGGCAGTTTCGTGGTTGCTGACGCAAACTTGTTCTCTGGAGACACGTTGGTGAAGGTCACGAAGAGTCCTTTCATCTATTTCCTTAATCTGGTAAACTAGACGTGCGAATAGAGCTGGTGTCTCTGGTCGAATTGACGATGAGGTCTGCGTGCAGATTTCACGAAGAGTTGCTAGACTGGGTTCGATGTCGCTGTTCTTGTCAGTTTTGGGGATTTCGTGTTCGAATTTCAGCGTCATTCGGCGTCCACCGGTCGGGCGCTCTGATACGCCGACACTTTCCCTGATGAATTCCAAGCTGTGACGAGCATCAGTGACTGCGCCGCTTGATTCTTTGGAGAATGGTCTAAACACGTGGCTTTCGACGCATTCGGCTTTCAGCATGCGTCCTGAACTGTGATATGTCTGTGTGCATTTGTGACTTCCTTTAGTGATCGGAAGGCTCTGAATCTTCTGTAATGATAACAAACAACAAATTGAAAAAAACGGATGATGACAACATGCGCCCTGAGAGATGAGGTACTGAAAACAAAAGGTATTGAAAAACGTACTGTTGGTACTCTGTAGTGGGTAGACTGTAAGGCGGTTCTGTAACCATGTCGATCAGTACATGTTTGCATGTCCTTTGATTTGGTAACAGTGAAACTTCTCCATCCTTTCTTTGCGACTTTATATTCAGTGTCACATTGGCCAGTAACATCAACCTAAACAAAAGAGAACGCATGAAAATCGTTAGAAAAGGATCGCAGAAATTTCAAGCCAAAGCGTTAATTCTCCCATCAATGAAAGGATATTTCAACGCTTACCTCAGAAACTTTGGTGTCGATCTGAAGATCATCCATCGTGTTCTGGAAGGAGGATAAGATGGCTTTCTTGATGTTGGCCACCCAGGTTGGGTCTTCATCTCCGCAAACCTCATCGATACGGCCGTCTTGGAAGGAGAAGTGCATGGCATTCTGTTCTAATGCGCGACGGAATTCATTCGAATTTGGCGCCGCAGATCGCCTGCTCTCATCTCGTGGGTCTGACTCCTCAAGCGTCACATCGCTCAGCTAAAATGAAATATCCAAAATTTAGCTTCAAAAAACGTTGGAAATAATGTCTCACTTAATTCCTATTCATCATTAATTTCTATAGATAAAAGTATGCTAGTATTTTAAGTCTTTATCGATGCAGATTCGCGAATTATCTAATTACCTTGAGGGCGAAATCGCATTTATCGAGAACTTCAATTTGTGTTGTGGCTCCCATAAACATTCCAGAGTGTTCATCGCTTGCACCTTTTACCTTAGTGATTACTTCACCTTGGTATCGATACGTATAAGTCGTTCCTTGTATGTAGTTGAATTTTGTCGAGTCTGGAGAAAAAAACAGAAATTTTGTGAACGCTGTAATCCACGGAGAGGAAATATTTCATTTTTCATATTTCAGAAGAGAATCAGTGAGTTTGTATGATTTACTTACCCGTGCATGTCCTTGAGCATTTTTGCCTATTTCTAGCGTTGAGCGGGCCTGTTAAAAATAAATGAAAACAACACCATTAATATACCAATAACTTTACTTTCATTTGATAAAGGTTGATATTTTTAGGTCAGGTCAGGGTTGAATAAGAATGAAGTTGCGCAATTATTGATAATGATTTGAAAAATACTTTTGGTTTTCGGTAATCAAAATTAGGATTTATTAACTGAAACGAATAAATCATTCATTGATGATGTTCCAAGTTAGTTTCTAGTAAATCCGGTATTTTCCGGTGCACGCGCGGAGTTTGCCTCCAATTATCAACTTGTGACTCATAATCAATTGATCTTCGAGCTCTAAATTACATGCGATCTTTAACCCCGAGCCTTTATCTACGACAATAGGTCGATGGCTTATTTGGTCGAGTCAAAAGTTGAATCCTTAATTACATAAACTTTTTTTGAAAAAAATATTTCAATTAGATTGAAATATACATGTATTAATACAGCGTTTTTTGATAGCAAGTTTGTCTTATAAGTTTTACTGAATTCAAATAAGCAACAAATAAACAAAGATTCCATTATATTAGTAGATACTTTAAATATATATATTACTAAGATTATTTCAGTGTTCATTGAAGTCGAGATGTGAAGAGAGAAAAAATCTCTCAGTAAATGAATCATGTGCTACCGAGGTGTGCACTTGTTTAGATCTGTACTGAAATCAGTACGCAACGCTAAAACCACTGATCTAGTTCAGAAACATTATTCATTGTTTTCCTATATAAAAACATCGTGGATAGATAGTTCCGAGAAAAACAACAAATCACAGTTACAGGAAAGATCATGAAAACTATAGACTATAGAACTAACGTAACTAACAATTAGTACTTTTGATATGATAGTGTTTTCGCCTAATACGTTGAATTGGTGTCTTGCTACATTCCCAAAAAGCTCAAATCAAACTTAATTTGAATTATGAATTTGGTATTTTTCTAGAATTACGAGATTTCACGAAACACTGTATTCCGAATTGAATAGAACTACGTGATCAGTGTAAGCTATGATATACGATGTGTTGTCTTGTTGTTATCAGTATGAACCAAATAGGCGATGTCTTAAAAAACGTTTTTGGGTTGACTTGGTAATAATTCCATGTCTCAACAACATATAAGATATTGTTGTTTTTTTGTCGTTGTTTTGAATGCTTCTTTCTTTCAAAACTTATTCAGAAATCAGGATATGATTTACAAATTATGACAAGAAAAGATAACTAGCTGACTTAAGTTAAAAGCTTATCATTCTTTTACTAAATACTATGAATTGAAATTTCTAGTTTGTCTAAAAAATTATGTTTCTGACATCAGGGAATCTTTTCATGAAATCAACTTGATACGTAAATAGATATAGCATGTTCTCCTCAAATTTCAGCTCTAAAAATCTGACCATCACTTTGATCTCTTCAATCAGTGACAAATATAGCTAATCAATTTTGATTTTGAAAATCCAAAATAAACAAACATTCAAGAAATAGAAGATATTTATGAAGTATGTAAAAGTAATTGTATGACTTACCGGCTATGGCTCCCGCTACTAGGAACGCTAGGACGAGTAAAGTCGCCCTCTGTTCCATTATGTTCAGTAGTTCCAGGTTTTCTATGGCTCAGTCGCTTCTTGTGGTTGTTTTTATACCATCCGAACGATTGCACAAAGTTCAAATTCCACTATTGAAGAAGATCTAAACCTTGCAAAAGCGCTGACATTAGCTATATGTCAAGAAAGATAACGGGGCTTTGTTTTAACTTACTGCACAATTATTTGGACTTTGTACTTGACGTAAGTGCTTCTCGATTTCATAATGGGTCGGATTAAAAATGGTTTGGTACAACTACCATCACGGTACACCAGTACTGAAATTCCATGTGCCAGCGTCGTGTTCATCCGCAGGACCTTTGCTCTGCCGTGTGGTTTTAATGTAGGGTTGTTGAACAATTGCAAACTTAGACGAATAATTAACATCTTTTTTTTACATATTCAAATGATTTAAAAAAGCATTAAACAATTCTGTAATGAATGTTATGTTGGTTCCGGGTTGAGGGCACGGGAAATATAGAAATATTGCACAAAACGTCGAAATCAGCAAAAGTTTGAAATTTTTGGCAATAAATCCGATTGGACCTTATCCATTCTTTAATCGATAATCATGTGAGAGTGATTATTTGTTTACAAATAGTTTATTGGACCCAATTCTAAAGTGACATAGTAAATATAGTTATCCGGTCCGTGCCTGGATGAAGTACGTGTGGCCGAGATTCGAACTTCACACTGTTAACACCGTTTTACGAAACACTACGTGATTCAGATTTAGTCACCTACGCAAATGTACCTTGAACGTTGGACGAGAACTTCTGTAGTAAAAGTGGCAAAAACTGTCATAAAAATCTCATAAAAGTCCTATCGAAATTCTAGATCCAGTTGGTGAAAGCGGTTGTTTTTCACTCGGAAAAGGAAGTCAAAAGTAGGGTAATTATCTCAGTCAACTATTTTTACACCTTGTCTCGAGAAATTTCTAAAGCTCACAGTTCACAGTTTGGACTTAGAACCTTCCTCTTGCTGTTGCATCTATGCACATCCTTTTTTCCACTGAAAATGATTTATCAAAAACCAATCATTTAGTTTCACTTCTGCCCCAATAGATAAGTCGTCCATTCGTTTGTGAAATCAGGGATCTTTGACAAAATGTTTAATTCAATTACATTTATTCATGTATCGTCTGCAGGATCAATAGCCGAAAACCTTACTAAAAAGAACCGTCTGATGAATGTACTTTTTCCGGTTACAGGTTGGAATGAAAATCAAAAACAAAACAAGAGACAATTGAAGACAAATATTCATTAATATACTGCATTTTAATGTACATGCAACAGATTGACTTTATTGCGTAACAAGATAGATGACCAAAAACCCGATGTTGACCAGACTTCCCATTATTACTGTATGTTCTTCGTAATCTAAAAAATAATCTGTACAGGTGGGGATACACCGCTACTTACATTATACTATTTCACAAATACATTCATCTATATATATATATATATTTATGTATATCTATATCATTAGTGACTCAAAGAGAAAATATTCAGATCGTAGATATTGAAAGGAAAAATACGTATTTCCAGCCATACCCAGAGCATGATCGTACATAGGAAGAGTACACGGCACCAATCAAGAAACGCGGACATCAAAAAGTTGAGCATGCATTAAAAATTAGATATCAATATTTTCCTCGTGCTAGACAATTGATACGGCTGGATTGTCATCTGTCAAAATATATCATTTCATCACACAAAAGGAGGGCTTAACTTAACTGTAGCCACCACCTTGTTTTACACAATAATTTTTTGAATACATTTTTATGCCAGTAGAATACAATAAAGCAACCGAATGCTGCTAATATATAAATGATTATTTTTTAACATTAACTTTCAAAATATTTTATTCTAATATTGCAATGGCTAACTTCATAATAGAATACTTGATCAGATAAGACCCTGAACTTAAATCAGATAAGATCATAGATTTCTATTGTTTTCCATGTTAAACAATAGATTTCGAAGAAATATTCCAAATTCGTGATACCTTTTATATTGCATAAAGAACCCTTTCTCTCCATGAGATTCTAGTTCACTTAGAAATGTTTGAAGTGAAATCTATTCTCTTGGCAGTCAACCTTACTCTCAGATTCCAAATACAACTAACTATAAATAATTCGAGATAAATATCTTAGAATTAGATTTTAGAGACTAAATTGCATTTCAAACAATGGCATTTCGAAGGAAGGGCCAGTCTTTCTGTAAGTCTGAGTGATCTAAGACCAGTCTTAAGATTGAGATCACTTCAGGACTTGATTGTGACTGCACAACTGGGCCCAGGACTCATCGGATATACTAATCACTATATATGTATACATAAATCTATAACATAATTAGTATACTATACATTTTGATAAACATCTATATGATAACAATTAACATGAGTAAGTTTGATAAAGATTTATCAAATTATAAATGAACAGTGCCTTCTGATCTCTACACTAATAAAGGCCCCTGGCAGTGAAAGTAAAATTAGTAGAATTTGAGGGAATCGTTTTTCCTCAATGCAAATATAAGAAACCTAATTAAATTCATGGAGGGAGAGCTGAGATGTACTGGAACATTTGTAAATTCAAATCTCAAAAGCATACACTTCAATAGACGGGAAAGTTTTGAGGTCGAAAAATACAGACACTGTTCATTGAAAACACGCCATTCGAACTACAGAAAAACAAAACGATGGTTTGACTGAAAAAATAGATAGAAACATCAATAGACATGTGAAAAATGTTGAAAACCAACAAAACAAAATACACAAAAAACAATACGCACAATAGATCTTTCAAAAAAATAATCATAACGCTATTATTAGACCTAGTCAATGAATACTAAGTACACAACAGCTTCTAAACTAAACGAATATACATGAAGCATGTGACCAATTATTTATTTACCTATTACTGATGAATAGAGGATTTATGTACTTATCAAATTCATAGCTCGACAGAAATCAATAGATTTTTTCATGAAAATGTTTTTCGCCGAATGCTGCGAATATTTGGTGCAAAATTGTTTCGTATCTTGTGCATTTTGTAATTATGGTAGATAGAAATAATAACTCCATATGAAAATTAAGGATAAACAACTGAAAAACATCAATATGAAATTAACAATCAAGAAAATGCAAATTTGCGTAAAACGCAAATCGTGTCAAACTAGATGGAACCATTATAACAGCATTCAACACAACATGATGAAAATCTGATAGAATCGTAAAAATATATATTTCAAGACTTTCATAAAACTGAGTATCTACTACAGGAAACAAAACTACAATACGAAAATTGATGAAATTTACACAGTTTGTTTTTAGATATTTATCCTGGACAACAAATGCTATGAATTGTTGTTGCAGCACAGTTCAAAAATTAAACCACCCTCACCTTCAGACACATAATATGGAGAATTGTAATAATATATTTTTGCATAAACTATGTATATTACTTACATGTTTTTCTAAACAATTTGTTCTGAATAATCTCTCTAAATAATAACATACATGAGATTACAAACCCGCCGTTTTTACAAGGGAAAATTGCGTAATCTCTAACAAATCGACTACCGGTATATCTAATTATTGCTACTAATAAACCAACATAAAACACAACAGTACCAGTCGTACACATCGTCAAAATGATTTTTGATCAGAATTTTCAGGCGAAACTTATCACTAAAATCTCCATCTCTCTGAAGCTGAATTGACGTACACTGACAATCTATTACTCTATGACAAAACAAAAATAAAGGCAATACACCACGTTACAGTTTGGCATGAGAAACCGTATGCCGGCACATTCATGAACTCTGATCAAGTTGGTGATAGTTTGTGGCGTATTTACCTGTAAAAAAACTTAATAAGTACCACAGACAAATCATCAAAATAATATCACAGTATCACTCAAAACGTATATTACAGATATAGTGTGTAAATTCATGAGGGTTTGCTGACCAGAATATACGCTTTCGACATATGCAGTTCTATCTCACATCTCTCCCTTATTGAAAATGCTTTTTTTAAGTTGACCCTTTCAGTGCTCATACAATGAATATTCTTCACAGAAGCAATAACTTTTACTGTTTGAAATGATTCGCCAATTATCCAAATCCTAGCTCCGTGACTGAAGTAATTTAAATGGGCCTATAGGGCTGCATGAATCAAACACAACTAAGATCATAAGAATATGATATGATATAATGACTATCAAAAGGAACGATCATTTACCCCAACAAGAAATAAATGCTGCGCAATGTATGCAATTAATGTGTATAGTCATAAACGAAGTCCACAAAACAGTTGATTCAATAGTCATCAGTCAATTCATCCTTTGGCAACAGCACTCACGAGAAACTTAACTTGTTACTTTACTCCCATTATCTTGTTAACAGTAGCACCCTGCAAACAGAAAACGTTCATCATCAATAATTTGATAATAAGGTGATTAACAGTTTGACTTACCTTCAAATTTAACATCTACAAATATGCAAAATCTACATAGCCTACACATGTATTATATCATAGAAATATATAATCTTGAAATCCTTGTATAAAGAAAGCCCTGCCATACATTCTTTTATTTTTCTATTTAGCCGCAATTTGCGTTACTTTACATGCTTATAAGCTATCACGAAGCGCCTTAACTTTTAGGCTTTAGTTAGTTTTTTTCTTAAGTTATGCTATAATTAAATATGCTTCAGAGTTTGTACAGATTTAGATAGTTTTTAAATGCATCTGCGTAATGAGAGAAAGAAAGCATACTTGAAATGATTCTTAAAATGTGAAAATTTTTTTCAGTGAAGTTATATCGTCCAAGTGAAAGAACCTGTCACCAAAGTTTTCCTGATCAAAAATTTCTTTTCATGCAGATTGGATTGAATGATTCAAATGAAAAGAAATGGCTGTATCGAATTAAGAAAACCGATAACAAACAAGTAGCAATAGTCATTAGTACAAGCAAGACCTGACGATGCATAATAGCAGCCTTCAGCATCAATATTTTCAAAATGTATATTATATTTGGTGATTTATAAATAAAATCCTATTTGCATTTGAGATACCTTCTGTCTACGCCCCGACCATCTTATTAGCAACTGCACCCTATATTATACACAAGTAATATACAGTTCATTAAAAGGAAGCACGAGCCCAAATCAAAACCTAGTAGTTCCCCCTTTATAGTACATTCAATATATTATATATGTATATATATTAAATATGATAAGAATACGAATATGAATCACATCCACAAAAAATAATCTCAACAACTGCAATTATGATAGGAAGATAGAATCTTCACGAGGAAATATCAGTTGCAATACAGATTTAGTAGAGTACGCTCACTCGTAAATATTGATTCAAGTAATATTCATATGCACATTTGTCATTACTTTTCAATTGTCTATCAAGGAATTTATACTTACGGGAACAGAGTAGATGAATAGAATAATCAATAAGACTATTAGAAGGATGATTAAACCACCAATGAAGTACCACTTGTAGTTCTTCCAGATAATGTATTTCAGTGTCTTGAACGGGGATGTGAACCAGAGGAAAGATGTTTCAGGACGTCTGAAAATTTAGGAAATATTTCATCAATACATTTTGAAACGATGAATGAATAATATTTGAATACAGCAAGAAATCATACTTGGGAGGATCCAGTGTTGGATTAGCGTTTGGTTCTTCCCTAGCGCAACCAGCTGGTCGTTCCTTAGCTTCTTCTTCGCTTACTAGTTCCAACTCCATCTCAACTTTACCCTACAAAACAAAACTCAGAAATTACCTTCACGTCATCACTAAATTAGACAAACCCTTTTGTCGAGGTAAACCTCATCAATGGCATTCCTTAATTCGCTGACTAACCGTTAGTTCTTTTTGTCCACTTTCATCGCTGTAACACGGCCAAAAACCTCGTACTCTTCTCTGGTCAAACAAGGATACCATTTTAACTGACTGCCCTTTGCCGATATCGGGTAGTTGGTTCAATGAACAGCTACTGGATTTCTTCGCTGGACTAGGCATGTGGTTCAAATTAACATCAAGTGTCCCTAAAATGATAGAAAATTGGTCAAAACATTTCCTTCTCTTTTAGCATTTCAAATACTCAGGCTTCAATGAATTGTAAATGCAAGCTTACCCAAGAAATCATCAGGAGAAAAGTTATCGTTGTCCCAAATCTGAATAGCTAACATTGGCGGTAGATGTAATTCCGTTTCATCCAGACTCCAGAAATGTTCCTAAAATAGGAAATAGAAAACAGTTAAGATTCCACGGATCAACATGAGATGAATATGATATGTGAAAGAAATGATGTTACCTTCTTGCGAACAACAATACACTCCTCTGCAGGTATATATTCAAATGGAAACACAAATCTCCAATTGAAATTTCCTTCACCATCCAAAGACCTGTATTGAAATATTTTTTCAAACTATCAAAATACATATGAGGTATTCGTAAATTTCATGAAAGTGTGTACAACTATTTTTAACAATGCATACTAGCTACTGTATTTGTATCTGTTACTGTTTTTGTGTTTCAATACTGACCTGTAATGAACATCAGTAGACTGTTGCTCATCAATACCCGAGATCCAACCTTTTACATAAATATCGCTCATTTTCTCTCCTGTAATTGATTCTTCTTCCAGTATAACATCCGACGTGTTCCAGATGATAATTCTCAATTCGTACCTTATCACGAAAACAATGATAATATCATGAAACTGAGTAACAAGCCAGTTCCATAGTTGTTAACTCTCGAGTTAGAATTAATTCATTTCAAATCTTAGCTCACAACTGTGAAACTGGACCCAGTACATCAGAATATATAGGAAATTGCACGAAAAGAATAAATCTCAAATTTCGGGTCAACAAAGATCTTTAAGTTCTCTTTAGTCTGTTATCTATCAATCATATGTATCATACTTACTTATTTGGTTTTCTTGGCGAGACATCAAACGGTGAACCGGGAGCTCCTAATTCTAATGGGAATATATCGACGAACATCTGAAGTTTGCCCTGTTCGATGCCGGGTTGGAGTGGATTGTACAGAGGTCTGGTTTCGACGTGTTCTTTCACGATCGGTAGAGTATTCAATATGTACAGCGCTAATCGTTGTTCCGGTGATCCGAGATGTGAATGAGCTGGTTTGGTGATTTCTGACGGATGAAAAAATTATCAAAAATATTATCACAAGTGTTGATACTAATGCACCTAACTTAATTAGAAATCGAATCTAACCATAATCGGACAAATTGTGCATCTTTCCATTAACTCTGCAGCTATTGTTTCCGAAGTATTGGGGTTCAGGGAAATGGTTACGTTCACAATAATCTTCCAAAAGTTCTTTCGGTTTCTTTGAATCTCTCCAGGCATTTGGTCCAGATCTATTTCAATACAAGTTCAAAAGGTTAATATACATTCATTATTCAGATTTCATATAAGACTGAGAATCCCTTTGATATTATCTAAGATTAAATGATCAACTTACACGCAATACGTTTTTGGAATACCACAGGTGGCTCTGAATTTAGTCAGGTACCGATTTTCTAAATCAATAACCGTTTCACCAATAACATCATCCGTACTGAGTAGATCGTAATCTTTGATACAAATCTGCAAGTCTTTATGCAATGGCAATGTAGTTTTCATTTCAAACAACCTGAAATCATAGCAAAGTCAAAACCATCATTTTATAGCTGCATAAACAGAATAATTGGAAATTCCTTTTTTTTAAAGTTTACAAACCTTCCAAATACAGGACTGAGAGAGTTTGGAATATAATCATCTCGATTATTGTCCTTCTTTTTGCCGAGTTTGATACTAATGTAAGGGTCAGCCAGTCCACTCGGATCATTTGGTTGAAGGTCGACTGCGCTGATGATATAAATACGAACCAGGCAGTCAACTGGATTTGAATCGGGTAAATTCGACAGCAATTTCCTAGGCATCGGTGAATTTGGATCACCTGGTAGTGGATATACTCGGAAACAGCCCTAAAGAGTGTAAACCAAATAAAATATCGGTCAAATACACTTCCACGAACTGTTAGTACAAATACATAGATTGTAGGGTAAGATTGAAATTTTAGAGGCGCATATCAGAAAGAGAACAAGAGATTGAAGATTACCTTAAATTCGCCGACAACATTGGACTCTTCTTCCTCGATATTCTTACCACGGCTAAGTTCAAAGCTATGACAAAAATCATTGAACTCGGAATGATCTGTTACTTTCTCCAACTCTGTTTCATAAACCTTTAAGAAAACTCAAACAAGTAAGTGTCAAGTTAACAGTGTTTTTGTTAGATACTTCTTGGTGGTCGTTAACCTTACCTCAATTTTATCATATCCCATATCCAGATATTTTTTGCATTTTTCAAGTTCACCAATAGATGCATAATATTTAGACCACCAATCAATGTCTTCATCAAGTAGACTATACTCCTGAAAAAAAAATCCAAGTTAGTTATATGAAATTTTGTTCACTTTTTTGTTATGAGAATTAACGAATGTTTTCATAATCCGTAGCTACTACATGTACATAAATATGCCTATTAATCATACGTATGTACTACAACCTCTCTAGTTATGGTTGCTTATTGGAACAAACACTAACCTAAATCAATACAGTTTTGTTTTGAAAAATGGTTTACTAAATCTGAATATTTGAGAAATAAAAGCTAAATACGTGTGTACCCTATATGGCAATATACGGTGAACAAAAAATAAAATAAATCTATATACCATACAATGATGTATTTATATATATATGATGTATGATGCATGAGTACAATATACAGAAGTTAAAAGCTGCAAAATTATGATGATAGCAAGGTACCAATAAAACTAAACGAGCAGCAGAACTGTTCTTTGAATGGCTAAATCAATGAATGATGTCAGCAATAGACAATATCCTTAAACTACAGTAAAAAGAGAAGGAAGTGTGATGATAAAGCAGATGAATCGATCAAAAATAGATAAGGATAAAGATAATGAAATTGTCGATGGATATGAATGATTTCTTCCTACAAATGAATAATACACCGACACCAACGATTTAGAAACATTCACGGCAAACAAACCTCTTCTTTTTTCTTTCCACCGAATGGGGAATCAAACTGTGGGAAAGTAAGCTTCTTTCCACCGAACAAGTTTGAGGAGGCAGAATCCGTTTTCTTCGGAAAAAAACAAGGAAGGAATGGTTAGTCGAAGATGTGGTGCAGTGCTGTGTGTTACGATGTTCCTTATAGCTGCAGGAATTTCACTTTTTGTCTGACGAACCACTGATATTGTTTATTTACAGGAATTTTCAATTTCAAAGCATACAAATATCAGTGATTTCATAGGATTTGATACAAAAGTTTTGGTGTGAAAGGTTAGTTAGTTGTCACACAGTGTCATTACAATAGGTCGCATGTATAGTATATGAAAAGAAAATTAATAAGATACATGTTCATGTACTTTTGGACAGACATAGAGGAAAAGCCTCCGAAAGCAGGTATCCTGTATATTTGTTGTGTTAACAGCACTGCTTGTTTGGTTAAACGCCGACTTTTTTGGAAAAATCAAGTATTAACATATCTTCACTTGTTAAAGCTTCTCGATAAATCAAGGCAACAACTGAGAATATAGAATACTTGTTGGTATGTATTAGATTGCTTGGGTTACAGTGATAACACCTATGGCACAACAGCTCACTTACTTTTGGTTTTTCTTTTTTTGGAATTGACAAACCGAATGGTATCAGGCTCTATTAACAAGCAACAGGAGCTACTGATTATGTTCAAATATCTAGCAAGCGTTTAGATTTCAAAATTCAAGGGAATATCAATATATTCCATGTCTCTATTATATCAATCATAGAATACTTTATATTGAATAATTTGGTAGCTGACGTTTTTATCATTCACAATTGGTTATTGAGATCTTAATGCAAGAACAAATTAATTCATGCAATGGAATAAATCAATGCATTTCCCGAAATTTGAGTTCAATTTCTATTAACTACAATTTTCATGAAAATTGTTGGACTTTGTCAGTTCGTACACTGATGCTTATCAAACATCATACGATATCAAATTTATATCTCAATGAGGGCAATAAGGTTAACACACGTATAAACTTACTTTGTGTGACTTTTTCGAGGAAACAGACCCTGTATCTGCAGTTCCGTCTGCAGGCATATCAATAACGTGTTCGCCAATCGGTGTTTCTGCAAATATACAATAGAATCATTAAGTAAAAACATCTCCATTCACAGCATATACATATGCGAAAGACATCATTTGTGAGATGGAAAATTCACTGCTTCAAAGTTGACGCTTCTATGATATAAGAACCTGAGCTTCTTAAATAAAAAACTATTTTATCATCATTTCTCCATCAAAAGTTTTGTCGAAAGAATCATTCCCATGATCAATTAGTTTCTGCATCCTTTTCTTCTTCCATTATAGATATGTTAAAACATCATTGCGCGCGATGAGCAATAACGTTTTTAAGTACCTGGATGGGATTTATCAAGAAGTTTCGCGGTCATCATAGACGAATCGAGACTTTGTTCATTGGTACCACTACCGCTCGGTAAACTCACTATATGATCACCACCATTACCACCTACATGGGTTAGAGAAACACAGGTGGGTACACTTACCATAATCTCATAGAGATAAACCCATCCAAAATGTCACTTTTTTCGTCAAAGCAAACTAATCTAATAAAACTACTACGACCAGGACATGGCTTCACAAAAAGGTTTACTCAAATTCTGTTTCACCAATCAGGCAAATTGCTTTTAAAAACTCTTGTTGTGAAGTCCAGCCCAAACAATGGTAAACATGCACACGAAAAATAGTTTATCACCAGGTTAACCCAACAGACAGAAGGGGAAAAAGTCAGATTGAATCCCACACGTGAAAATTTGTTTATTTTTTTCAACTACATCACATCACTGCTACATGGTAGTTATGAAGTTAGGAGACATACTAAAGCAAGGATTTAGCAATAAGATAAAAAAAATATCAGCAAGCAATTAGGGACTATCGTTATTACTGAATGCAACGCACTTTCATCAAATGACATGAGGTCTTCATCTCCTGTAAGTGTGAAATAATCATTTGACATGAAAGATGATGTGTGTATTGTATAAATGTTTAAAAGAGGTTTTTTATGTTTATACTAATTTTTGTGTATTCATTAGTTCTTTTTATATCAAATTGAAATCGAGGTTTATACGCAACACGTGACAAAAATGTAGACAACAAGTAGTAGGCACTAATCCATGCATGCCATCAACAAAATAAGGAACATGTTCATGTGCATGTAGCTAGAACTACATGTGCCTATAGTTACCGAAGTGCATATTTTTCTTGTTATGTTATATTCTACGCAAGTCTATATGTTTCATCTAAGTTAGCAGTTGGTTGATTTGCGTAATTTAGTTTTCCAAGTTAGAGATAAGCAAGGCAATGGATCATAACCCAGTGTAAATATACACGTACATTCACAGACAGCTTACAACATGGAACATACAGCTATCACAAAACAAATCATACCTTCTCCGCCAGCATCTAGTTCATCAATATCCGGTACTGGGTCACATTGATAAATGTCAAGTGTTTTCAACACAAATAAGCCGACCAATGGCTTCCGTCCGAACTGACGATGGTCTCTCACGCGAATGTTCATTGGTGGCATATAAAGTTCTTCTTTCGGCAGCATCTGAAATTTGTCCGATATTAATTGCAGATAATGCGCTGTACAGATTAATTTCTACACCACAGATAATTTTGAGCTCACATACCACATCAAAGAATAACAACGGCTCATCGAAGTTGGGATTCTTTTTCGTACTCTTAATGACCTTTGATTCGAGAATGTGGCCTCCAACTTCAAACTCAACACTCGGTGATGTTACACTCGCTAGCTGAAACTTCTTCATGTTTCGTACACCCCAGCACATCACCTAGAAATAAGATGTTTTTATGAATGATTAGTATCGTTACAATTAAACAGGTCTAGATATAATTCCAAATTCACTCCCATACCTCAATGGCAGTTCTCTGCATGACTGGTCTAATTCCATTTGGTACGAGGAAAAGGCTGCCTCTTTTAGGAGGATGAAATGGAAGATCTTTGCTGCCATCCACCTGAAGACAAAATCAATACTTTAGATCGAATAATGGCAACATCATTCCTCAAACTACACATGACAAATTTTGGAACAGGTAAGATAAATATGCCAAAGTGCATCATACGGATCCTCAAACCGACATAACAAAAATGATAAACAAATAGAAAACCAGAAATCTGCAGAAATGAAAAGAGGCGAGGGCAATTTTGTAAACAGCAAAGTCTTCACCAGCCAGCAACATCTTGGCAAATGATTTCAATACGATTCAACAAAATCCAATCTTAAAAGAAGCACGAGCACAAGCATGTATCTTAACGTTGGCATTTTCACATTTCAGAACATCGTCTATTTACACTATTACAGGAACTTTATTGAAGGTTGAAATTCTAAAAGGTGCCTCCTTTACATCATATAGTAAGAAACATAAGGGATAAAAGCAGGGAACAGGAAGGCAATTAAATATATCTACCCCTTTTTTCTTTTTTTTGTCATACTAAATGAAATTATTGTGAAAATGAAAAATATTATAAGATAAAACATGTACACATTTATCATATACAATGTACATGTTATCAAATGAAAGGTATTTTGATATCATATGATGGAAATACTGAATACCGGAAACTACCAAGAGATATATTTTTGGACTATGTTATGGTACCGTACATGATTTTGAAACAGAAAACATACCAGAAATAGCTCAAAAGCGGCGAGCAGTTCACCACCATATTTCGAGCCCTTTGTAATGCTGAACCACTGTAAAACAGGCGTGCGTGGATCTGCAGGATCGAGTTTAACCATCGGTTTAGCAGTCCCTCGTCCGAGGAATTCATCTTCTCCCTACAAAATTTCAGCGAGAAAATCTTTTTTAACACAAGATTACGTTTCTCGCATAATCAGGTAAAACAAATGTATACAGTACTTACAAATGTATCTTGATCAAAAATTTCAATGACGATTGTTGGTGGATTTTCAGCGATTGCTTGAGGATCACCGTGAATTTCCAGCTGTTCAAACAGCAATGTTTGATCCCAAGTCGGGCACAGAGTTTTGTCGACAGTCTCTGTCACTAAACTGTGATTAGCGAAGCACACTCGAGCAAATGGATCTACGAGGATAATATACCGGGTCATTAAGAAAAAACATTCAAACTGATCGAAAACAAGACGCAATCTAAGTAAATCACATACCAGACAATCCGGTTTGGTCGCCGGCAAGTAAATCCCTTGCCTGGTAGATATACGCTCTTAACTGGTATTTCTGAGGCTCTGAAAAGATAATCAGTCAAAAAACTAACATAAACTATTGGACCACACTACGTTTTAAGAGTTTGCAGTTTTTCATACGAAGATTCATTTGATGAGGTATTAAGGAAACAACGTACTTTGAAAGACGAGGAACATTCTTGGTGCTGCCATAGCCTGTTTTTCCTTATCATCAGCATCCTGAAAATGGAAGACATTTTGATACCAGTTAATTACAGTATATGATTAGGCATTTTTTAATCGTAAAAATTCAGGTAAATACAAAAATAAATAGTTAGTTC
The DNA here is from genome assembly GCF_964204645.1 of Tubulanus polymorphus. Lineage (NCBI taxonomy): Eukaryota > Metazoa > Nemertea > Palaeonemertea > Tubulaniformes > Tubulanidae > Tubulanus > Tubulanus polymorphus. The sequence goes on from NC_134026.1 coordinate 1,402,316, forward strand.
ACGGCACACATTAACATGGGTTAATTTAATATAATACGCATGCTGTAAAACAATATATTGACATTGGACATTATTTATTCAATAAAATTTCTCGAAAAAATAGAACTGTCATTCTATATATGAAACCTGTGACTGAATTCAACAAGAATGACATGAACAAGAAGATTTCAATAAATCACGGTACAGTACCTCAATTCCTGGTTATGTACAAATAGTTATCAGATATTTTTCGCGACATTTACACAATTAGCACTGTATTTACGTTGAGAAACAAGAAGTTAAAGAGAAGTTTTAAATTCTTGAAATGTTTTGAACCTTTCATAAAATGTTTTAGGTAACGAATTGTAAGTGCACGGTACATTACTTTGCTGTTAGAGAACATATATATATAATGGTATTGACATACTCGACGTTTGGAAAAATATGATGCAAAAACTTGCATATGAACACTACCAGATTCATCAGATTTAGACTGAGCGTCCTGAAATAAGTTTACATAAAAATATCATTGAAATAAGCATTGAAGCAACTACAAGTGTTTAGTTTAATCATTTCTATGTGCATGTACTAAACAATCGAATAGAGACAAGAAGTACAAAATTTTCTAGGCAAATATGAATGATTTTGATGAAGAAATACGTGCATGAATTCAATGGAATATTTCGATGAATATTGAATGATTTACCAAAAAATGAATGTGTTAAACAGTGGCTTGATGTACTTTTATATAAAACATTTAGATAGCGAGAAGACACATTCAGATAATGTCTTTATCCATTAGTAACATTGAATGATAATATGTTGGTGTAAGACATATACAGTGTACATGAAAATTTTGTTAGTTAAAAAGCAAATAAGAAGAAATCATCCGGAATGAAACAAGATATTTCAAAGAATAAATTCATTGGGATGAAAATCTTTAAAAGTATCTGATAATGTGTTTATTACGAAGATGATGTTCTTAATGCATTAAAGTTACAAGATGGTGTCGAAACATATTCATATATAACACATGATATACAAAAATAGTGTCATTGAATGGACATATACATGTATATTGGTAGTAAGGTGAAAAGCAAAAATAAAAGAAACCATCCAGAATTTTGATCTTACAAATAATTTGTTAAGATAAATTCGTTAGGATGAAATCTTTTCTGGAACGATGACTTTAAAATTGCAAGAATATCGAATAGAATTTAGAATTGAAGTTTTTATCATCGAAGAAAGGGTTAAAATACATATGAAACAACTATATAAACATACAGGGTGTTTTTAGTAAATAACTGAGCAAAGAATTGTGTATTTATGTAAAACTACGACAATTCTACCTTCTTTTTCTTCTTCTTCTTGTCTTTTTTTATTACAATATCCTGTGACTATAGCAAGAAATTAAAAATCAATCGGAAATTAGCTCTTTCTATGATAAACGACATCATTTTCTAATGAATTCATGTCATTCAAGATCGTGTATTTCATGCCAATTAATACAATAAATTCAATGATGAAATTGTGATTAAAACATTTACAGATATTTCCTGCAAAAAAGAGCACACAAAAGACAGTTACTCTCAAGTTTTTTACTCTGCCCATCTTCATTGCTTGACCTGTTGCACACTTCTTCATCTTCTCAGCTAATATCGCGCTTCAAATATTACCAAACTTGATTTGGGTTTACACCATAACAAATTAAATCAAACAGCCACCTCAAGCAGTTTTTAACGAATTGAAAACAACAAAATGATTGGTAGATTTTTCAGCCAGACAAAATACTGCAGGTTATGAGAGTATCTTGAAAATGACAGTTTTTCAAAAAAAGCCTAGATATCCGATTTTCTTACTTCCAAAAGGCAAGGATTGCAAAAGTAAAATCCTTTCCGTATAAAAGAATATTGAAGATAATTTCAGAAATATATTTCGAGGTAAAAATTACCAAAAAGAATGCAATATGTATCTCCTCTCTTGCCAGGGCTTGGATGACTTGGAAATTGACATCAACACAAAGCTATAAATACCTGCCCTGGCAAGCAAGGAAGATTCTAGGTATGGTTCAGATACTGTGGATTGTTTATAACATGCGGGTAGTTAGCCGGGTTCATTATAAATATATGATTTTTAATTACCTGCGCGGGCTATTTTTTAAGTAAACAAATATAGAATTATTAAATCTATGAATATTTGATACCCTTGTACAACATTGAATACACGTGTGACTGATATGTGTGTTAAATAATACGTCAAAAAATGCTAATTATCAAGTTGTTGTGTATTGAAGCATTTAAGAAGCTGTTTACTGTTTTATTACGAGTTTCTAAAACCTTTTTTTCATTACCAGGGTATGTATGTTGTGTTGCATGTAGTAATAACCTGTTATGTTTATGGAATAATGTTCATCTGGTCCAAGTTAAAGTTTAGACTCTTTATTCTTCATAACTTAAAATTAAACGGCAGAAAATTAATAATTCAGAAGCTAAAACTGGGAAACTAACTCACCTGAATGACAAAATATAACTGCTCAGAAAATTGTAAAATTCATGTTAATCATACTGATAATATTCATTATTATAGCTTTCAACTGATCATTTTATATCATCATTTCAAAGAAAATCATTACTCAATTATCAAAAAGAGAAATTATACCACATCCTTATGAAGACTTGAAAATACCTTCAAGCTCATAACCATTACCAGAACAGAATTGAAAATGTTAAAATCGTTAAATTCATTCATTATATGGGGTATTACAATTATTTTACTTCACTAATAGCCTTAGTGTTACCGATAAGTGGGGGAAATTTCTTAAAGAATTTTTGTGCTTTTTAGGCGGCTGTTAGAAATCTTATCATAATAGCTACTGCTTCATTATACATATAAAGATTAGATGTGTTTAAAATGCTTGTGCTACATACACCATTTACACTTAGGCTACTACACTTCTAAAAATATTTTTGATGTAAACATTTTGTAAATGCCAATTTGGATTCAAAACCAATCAGATTGAAGTGTAGAGCTCTAAGGGACCGTCACCAGGCAGGCAGAGATAAAAATATGAATGTAACCATCCTTTGTACACACCTGACTCACTTGGAAGAAGCAACTCGCTTGAGGCGACTCAGTTACCATTTTACGATGCCAACGCCTTCTTCGAACTAAATCCATTTTTCGCTCTTTAGCGTGAAATTTCATGTTGAAAAGCGGCGCATATTCCCAACCTTCAGCGAGGTCCTGAGCCAATACCTCCTATAAACAATGTATGGTGAGCTCGAATTAACTGATTAACAACCTTGGTCCAGTTCCACAGTTCTGAGTTAAGATTTGACTTGGAGTTAACTCATTGAAAATGAACAAATTTTAACTCAGAGTTAACTCTAACTCACAACTGTGGAACTAGGTCCTGCATTTAGAATCTTATTGACAAACGAAGTGTATACCTCTTCTTTTTCTTCGACCTCTGCTTTAACGAGGGTACGAGCTCGAACCCATCGCTTACGTCTGCACATGTGATAGGTTTTTTCTACAGGAACATATCCACCTAGCGTTGCCTCGACTGTAAACTCCCAGCCTGAAATAAACAGCAGCACAAATTATCATTCAATCATTTTACGATAAAACATCAGTAATATTCTTGAAATGGCGAATTGGATTCTTCAAGAGTTTCTTACCATTTTCATCGCAAGGCCTATTATAATCACATTTCCAATCATCCTCCCATGCCCAGCCAGCAGGGCATTTTATTTCATCTCTTGGCTGTAATGGGTCACCTTTCTGCAATGGGTCGGTAAAACATGATATAATTTACAAGTTCTCTTTGTTTTATTAGATGTGTTAATCTGAATTCCGTTTAGAAACAAGTTCAACTTCTTTCTATACTTACCACATCAGTCCAGGGGACTTGCGATGCTCCCCAATTTCCTCCTGGTATACGGCCCTGGCATTCAAAGACATCTTCTATGTACTTCCTATGGCCAGCATCTTTATCATACAGCATGCTGAATAGAAGAGAATTCAAAAAGATCTGAATATATTTTCATTATTACAAAACCACAAATACTGGGGTTTTCAAAAGCAAAGAATTGTGTCAAAATCTCAGGACTGGTGAACCCAAGTGTAGAACCGATAATCAGCACCGTGCAATTCATTATTATGTCCTGTCATATTCAAAATATTTGCAAGCGCATGTGTCCCTAAATCAAGAGGCATTTGGCTACTTTTTTCCAATAATTTGCCATAAAATCCATGTGTACATAATATCACAACCTAATATATCCGCCATCCACAAATACTGATACATATCATAACAGTGTTTCCAATATAAGACCTACAACTCCAAATCATACAGAGTGCTTTTAGTGTAGAACATACTACTTGTAATGAACATGTCCACGCTTTACTTTAATAACTGAGAAACGTGATCCACTTTTACTTCCGGTATCAAAAACGGCGCTAAGAAACACAATACATAAATTCAGTGACATGACCAAAAACTATTCAACATAATATGTCCAATCAAAACTTCATTTGAAAAAGCAATGTGTATTTTCTAAACAGAGTTTTAAGAATAAGGCATTGAATTACATTGGTTTACACACCTGAGTTCAGGACTGATGTACCAGTCATCCTCCCACCTCCAACCTTCCGGTGGATTGAAATCTTCCTTCTTCAGTTCAATTTTACCGCTTGAATCTGACCATTTTGGACGAGTCATCGTTGGTCCCATGTTTGTCCAATTCCCGAGAATGTTTGCTTGGTTTTCGTACTGAATGACATTCATCATTAGTATAATACTTATTAGAACACAATGTACTCAATGTTTTTAACTAAGAAACTTGACAACTTACAGTTTCAGCAAATACTGATATATCTCCATCCTTTTGTTGTTTATGCCAGGCTTTTTCTTCTTTTTCCTGTCCGAGCCAGACACGTAATCTCAACATTGCCGGTATATCTTCTTTCTCATCTTTGTCAAACTTGATGCCTGGATACTAGAAAAACATTTGACAAAAGTTAACGCAATCTAGAAAAGATTCAATGATTGAGTAACAACTTCGTAGCGAAAATGTCAACTATGTTTGTCATAAAGACAGTAAAAAGCTCCAAAAACCGTATTAATGCCAAAAACATGCGGAAGGCATGAACATATAATGACAAGCCCAAGGAATTTAATCAAGTTTCCCATTTCAATAGAAGTAGAATGGATATTTGAGGAATTAAGAACATTAAGTAGTTCACGATGATGACAATCAAAAACATTCAATTTCAATAGTTCAATAGCTGACCAGCACATAATCCAAAAACTGACCCAAAAATTTTAAAAAAAATTCTTCCACCAGTGGACTCAGATACCAATGCAGACTAAGGGAATGCATAACTGGAATTGTTTACAAAATAGGAGATGCAAATATGGGTAAAAGCATAAGGTCATCTCAATCAAAAAGACTGGCCATGAAATTGTGTTAATTTTACTTTTTTTAAAGTTGGATTTCTATATAAATAAGTGTGGCTAGATTAAATCAATATAATAATAAATGATTAGGCAATGTACACAATCAGCAAATCAAAATATTTCATCAACTGAAATAAAAGCAAATGTCACTGCAATCACTAAAAGCTTTATCATAAAACACGTAGATGTAGTAAAACAATTATAATGGATTTCTATACATCTTCCACCATAAAATGTTGAAAAACGATTCAAGATCGAATTACATAAAAGAACAACAAATGATTACAGTTAATAAGTAGGTGAGGAAAGTACACGTGAAACGATAATGCAGACCCAAATCTTACCGACTTAGCACTTGGATACTGAAAGCAAATCACCATTGATGGAAATATTACAAATGATCAACGAATGAAACAACGCAAGCAAGCTTTTATCACTAAAATGAACTTGATTGTGAAAATACCATTGATTCTAAATCTACAAGACGCCACAGGGGAACTAAACCGATATTAGATAACATATCCAGGTTTACTGAACAAAATGTTCTAAAATGTTAATTCAAAAGCTTAATATTACATTAATTCTTTCATCATCTTTACCGGTACATATCATTATATATTTTTAAGTCAAACTGTACTCATTACATAAGAAAATAGCAGATCTCAACTTGTCGAAAACTTAAACTGAATCTTTATCGAAATCTTAATTTATAACTGAAATAGACCTACAGGAGAAACACGAATGATGGTTGCAGACGAACACAGCACAAGAAAACATGCTATTGATGATTTGTTAAGCATACATTTAATTGAATACCAGAATGTCTATCACTTTACTGTTCCCTGTATCATAACCCTGACACAGTTTTCAAGATTTTTCTTCTTACCTTCAAGAATATTGTCTGCTCGATGCCACAGTTTTTACCGCGCAATTCAGGGTTATTCGAGTAAAGAACTTCATAGGCGGGAATACGGAAATAAGCAACGCGTCTCTCTCCGCAAATCATCCAAATTACTACATCTGGCATACTATTTTGAGGCTGAAAACAAAAAAGTGTCGTAGTTTTAACTTGTAGCACGACAAAAAAGTAAGAAAATTATGGTATCTTTATTTTCTAAGTTATTCTAAAAATCATATTGACACTGGTTGTTTTGTCGAGTCTGAGAGTAGTAGGTTCACATAAGTGGCATTCAATGTACATATAATGATCATCCAATTACGTATTACGAACACACTGTCCTATTGATCAAAAACCAACATTATATATCCAGTTATTCTACATCTATATACCGGGTATATATATAACAACAAGAACAAGGATCATATATCAGATTCTATTTCAAAAGTGGATTCGAGCAATCATAGATGAAATGGATTATTATTATACAGGTAAGGTGAAAAGTTGATATGTAGAATAAGAAATAGAAACCTCAATTGTGACATTTTTCAACTGTTGTAAATAGTTCTCCATCTCGTGCATCGCCTCTTCGACATCGGTCGCCGATTCTCGCAGTTTTGTCGCCTCTTTTCGTATGAATCTCAGCTCGTTTTCACGAAGCGTTTTCAACATTCGGTCAAGGTCGTTCTGCACAGACTGACCAGGAGTAACTTCGGGCAGTTTTTTCCTGATGAGAATAGGAAGAAACGGAACAGAATGAAAACTATTTTCATGATCCGATTTCAACCAGATTTAAATTTTCAAGCTCAACTTCAGTAGCTCAATTCTGAATAAACTTACGTGCAGTCTATGACAAGCTGGTCTAAAGCTGATATAAGTAACTGGGCCTGTTCTGGAGTCGGTAGATTAGCTTTTATTCCCAACTTAACTTTCTCAATATTTTTTTCCTGGAAAATCAAGCAAAAGGGTCAATAAGCCGGTAGGCTTCTTAAGTATCCTAACTATATTTCTGGAATTAAAATCTGTAATTCTCACCAGACGTTCGCTGATTCTGTATAACATGTTCAATGCCTCCAGACGGAAGCTGATATCTTCCCAATGTGAATCAACAACAGTGCAAGGTTTTGTATTTCCCCAAGGTAGGAAATGATAGAATGTTCCATCAAATACCGCATTTGTTGGTTGAGTAGTCGACGGACAAGGAGGAGTATTCTCATCTAACTTATTGCCATAATTTCCTATAAAACACATCGACAAGTGCCAAAATGAATTCCAAATTGCGAAATTCTACTATCTTCTGCAATGTTTTGTTTACGTACCAATGCTGACTTCAAACTCAACAGCCGAATCTATGGACGTTATCATCGTAGCATTCAAAAAGGCCACATGAAGTCGATACTTTCTTCTTCGTAAGAATTTCTAGAAATGGAAATGAATAATTCTCAATGGAAAGAGTAAACTATGCATTTATAAAGAGTCATCGTAGCTATAATACGGAACATACTGCAGCACGTAGCACAAAATCGTTGTTCAAATCTTCGACATCAAGTTCAGGCATTTCACCCAATTTTGTGGCCAATTCAACCAACACTCGCCCGCGATACGCCACGCCTTCACCCTGATTCCAAAATAAATTTGGTTAGAAATACCTAAAAGGCTTATGAATAATTAAAGGTCAATGGTTTTATAAATACATCTTACCTTCCCAAGATTGAGGTCATCATATTCATCAGGTAAATCAGAGTATTCTCTTGGTGAGCCATAAAAGTTAATGAAACATGGACCAAAGCATGGCAAGAAACCTGCAACAAATTGATTAAGTTTGCAATTTTCTAGAATATAAATGTATATCGAATGCCAAAATCAAACCCAACAAATGTAGCATTATTTCATATTGATAATCACACCACCACCACCTCTCAGTTCAAGTGACAAATTATTTTCTTACCCTCGTCTCCTTTTCCTGTTTTTTATGTTAGTTTGTTAGAATCCAAAGTAGCAAAAATACAAAGGAAAGAGGAAAGGATATGTGTTAGCATCAATTCATTCTATATGGCCATGCAACGTGTCAAAACATGTTTTACTAATCATCTGACCGATTATTATAACGCTAAAGCTAATTGTTTGCTGATATTTTTCAAGCCATGAAAAAATATTATGTGTCATTTGGGTACTCTTTTACCGAAGGTAAGTAGTCAAGCTATTGATTATGGAATGACTGATTCAATATATCCATAATGACGCCAGTCTGTTTGTTTGTATAGTTCCGATGTGCCAAGGACTCATGTACCAAAAAATCTAACCATGTTCTAAACTACATGTGGGATGTGGATGATAAAGCTGGTGATGAGCAATCAATTTTTGGTGTAAAACTAATATTTGTAATACGCTAAGGACAAAATGGATATGTATCAAAAAGACACGTATTTTTGTGATCGACTTAAATCTTCAAAGGAGTCATAGGATTTATCCTAACTTTTTGTAACTTCTAATCTCGGGTATCATGGCACATGCTCAACACCCAAAGCAGAGATTTAGTAAAAAATATATATTATATATACCATGTTTCCCTGAACGATATAAATAAGAGAATTATGATAGCTAAATACAAACTGCAAAAGTACATCATTGGCTTTTAGCATATTTTTCAATACTTGAAATTTGAGAGACACAAAAATGAAAACTTAAGACCTGAACATTTCATTTTTCATACAGCTGAGAAAGACTAAGGCCATTACCGATATGTAGTGGAGGTATAGAAAGATATCAACAAAGATCCTGGTAGACAACAAATTACATAACTGCCTTTTGTCTATCATATCAAATGACATCAATGATTTCAATAATATCGATGTCTACAGCATCAAAATATTTGTTTATATCTTATATCAAGTTTCTTGTTTTTTTTTCAAATAAAAATCGAAGTCATTTCGAAAATTGCACAATTGCAATGACGGAAAATATTGCTCACCGTAAAATGCATTTGAAATGTAAAAGAAAGCATGAAAATTTTACAATCTGTTCTTGAATGGAACAAGTAGTTATATATGTGAAAATTATGCGTTTATATTAGTGACTCAGCAGGAACACATTAGAATCCACGTTAGTTATATCACAGGGTTTATGAATTTTAAGACTTATTGATGGTACCTATTTCATATGAACAGCTGATGGTAATAAAATACAGCAATTCAGGGAAAAATATCATAAAAATAAATAAATGACCGAGATGATGTTTTAGAAAAAAACATGCACATATAATTGGACGTAGAAAATAAAACTATAATCTTTGTACCGAAGTGTTGATGAGAGAGTTTGAATAAATTGATTATAGATTTTGAAAAATAATTCATTTGAGAAAGTTTTTTAAACCAATACATGCATCAGTGTATATCACCAGCAGGTAAAGTAAATATTCTTTGTTTTTATTCAAGTTTTTATGATTTGATGGAAATCAAGTTTGATGAAATTTTCAAGCAATATAACCGTATGTACCTTCTTCGGTTTCATCATCATCATCATCATCATCTGTATATACACACACAGACACACATGAAACATTGTTATTTAATTGTCATATTTATCTCTTCGATAGTGAAAGTGAGTAATTTTGTGAGCATTGTGCACTTTTCATCTCTGTGTGTTAGTTTTTTATTTAATGTGTTTTTCAATTCAAATGTGATTCACTCATATTTAACGATACCTTTACTATATTCATTATCTCTCTCTAAATATGAAATTTATATCGTAACATGAAATACAAAGATTTTCTAATGTTTTAAGTTTAGAAGATATTTCGTGGTCAAATCTGCGCGTAAATATCGCATGTCAAAAGCAAAATCTAAATTCTAATCTAAAATCTACAGAACGATTCTTTTTTGGACGAGTTAGGAAAAAAAAGAAAATTCACCCCCATCGCCTTGTGCGGAAATCTGTGAGATAGCGATATACGCTGTTCCGATAGGATCATCTTCCGTCATTCGGTCCCTGGTAGCAGCAGAAAAAAAAGATGAATCAACACGAGATTAGTCATGCATAATAATGAAGATATTAAGAAGTTATGTCGAAGAACAATTGCTGAAACAATCATAGAAATATCATTCTTATAAATAGCAGTAATTCAGATGATTTTTTTAATTGAGCCGCATGAAAATTGAATACTGGAATCAGTTTAAAAGATGCAGCGTTGAAAACCATGCAGTACAGTATCAGAAGCGGTATGTATATATCAATAAAGAGAATCATAACAAGTGGGTACATGCGAAATTCAGTTGCAGAAAATGTGTAAAATTTTTCATATGAAGTAATAACATGATATACAATACAACAGAAGTTGATCAGTAAATGTATGTACATGTACATGTGATTACATGAAGACAACATATACATTACAATGTATATCTGTTGATTATTTCTAATTATTTCCAAATAAGCACATTCATCATGCTCGTCATTCAGAAGAGGAAATTTGAAATTCAACTATGAAAAAAAAAACAACAACATTGCATTCATAACTTCTATCTGTGTTATACTCATGTGACTGCAACAAAATCAGTTAAATATTCATACAAGAGGGTTACAAGGTTGAACAACATTGTGTTCTGATTGTTAATCTAATTAGTAATCTCACAGAGATAATAGAAAGTCTTTTCTGATATCTCCGTGTAACGGGTCGTATTCTATGTGAAAGGACATATCCAGTAGTAAAACTTCAAATAGCTGCTTTGTTGAGCTATAACGTCAGATTTTAACGGTTGGTTGAATAGGAGTATCAGATGCAAAATACGGACACCTGTTACAAACCAGCACACCGATCAATAACGCGAAAAACAGTTATTTCAGCACTTTAAGGACGTGCATTATGGATAATTTCTGTCTGGTATGCTGCAAAATTCACTGTACTAGTAACTGGATATGCCCTGATCTTTCTAACTATACGAGTAACCATCACCAACCATAATCCCCTTGAGCCGATAAGTTTCGGATATCTACAATAGCAGTTGCCATGGTGTCATCTCCAGTTAAACGGTCCCTACATGCACATAGACGAGAATAAAAAATTTACAAAGATATATCAGAATGATACAGTTGAGATGGTAAAAAATACCGAGGATCCACTAGGGCTACCTTAACCGATGGACCTGGTTTCAAATAAGGATTTGATGAAATATGAGTAAAATTTGGATAGGATTTCGTTTTAAATAGCCGATGCAATATATTCACATTTTTCATCAAACCACCAGTTAAAAAGCAGAAATACATAGTAATATAGAAGATTTTCTTCAAACACGTATAGAAGATGATATATAAAAGATTATTTAAGAGATTTAAAACTGTATTCTGTTAAAAGATTTTTTCACTAATTATTAGCATGTAACTACACTGCACACTATTTAGTCAAGTAAGTTAGATTATCTAAATACATTGATGACTTAAGTTATCTCGTCTATCACTATAAATATTCATTATATCATTACCAAGTTTCTGTCAATAAGAGCCAAACCTACGCCAATTAGTTTGAAAATCTAAAATGTATCCTTACCAATCCTTGACTTGTAGTTTAATTCTTTCACACATTGACGGAAACTGAGAGGAAAATAAAATCAGTTTAAAGGTTTGTCTTGCCATGTTTGATGCTCTGATGCCAGCGATTGAAACAATGATCCATAGCTTCACAGACTTACCCTCAGTCCAAGCCTTAGCTCCTGGTTAAAATCCGGATGATCACTACAGTACATGATCTTTGTTCGTACCTAGAATCATCATTTGACAAATTAGTACATGATAAAACCTATAAGAGCTTCCACGTTATTTCTTACGTTACCTCTTTGCCAGCAAATGAGAATATAACATAAGGATCAACAAGTTCTTTCTTATCATCACCCATTCCAACGAATTTCTTCATGCCTTGCATAAAATCCGAGTCCACTGAAATATTTGAAATATACACCTCCGTACAATATGTTCATGTTAAAGAACATTATTAATCATAGAGAATCAAACTCACTTCGTGGTAAGTCTTCTGCCTTAAATACTCGCAGGACAAATGTGGCTGGTCGTAGCTGAACTCCAGCTGGACGGAGCAAGTTCCTAAGAATAGATATCCAAATACATTCATTTCATTTTGGAGAACAATTATTTGAATATTTATAAGCTTTTCCTTCAGTTTTAAGATTGATAATTATGATCGAATACTCACGACTCAATATCTTCATCGTCATCTTGCGACACTGATTTTGAGCTCTAAAAATGAGATTTTTGGGGGTTAATCAGGTACAACGTAAAATCAAGGCGCAATCTATTTTCCAATCATTTTGAAACAGCGTGATAGCTGTAACAGTTGTTATTACGTTTTGTATTAATATCAACAACCGACATACATGTATATAGCCATAGCTCGTACTGGGTATTTACTTTATTTTCAAATACTGTATTGATTTTTGCTGTCGTCATAATTTGAACGAGCAAATACTTACCGGAGCTTCGTCTCCGGGACCCATTACGGTTACCATTACTTTGAGGTAACCTTTCGCTCCAGCCATGGTGTCATCCGGGTCGCTGAGTAAAAGCCATTTGTTCATCAAAGTATGTTGCGGTTCATCATAGACCATCCCGATATCACACTTTAAATTAGAAAAATCATTTCATTTACAAGGAATTCCTTTAAAAAACACTAATAACAATATAAAACTTGTTTGAGACATTTCATGTTATGAGGAGTGGATCGGCGATGAATTTGTATCGGTAAATATAGTCAAAAGTGCCCTATGGATCATGTCTATGGACCAGAACCTCTCAGAATCCACTAAAAACAATCAATAGTCTGAAGAGGTTGCCCTTTGTATGAGTAGTTACCCTCAAATATGGTCTGGAAACAATTTGCCCATGATAAGTGACTAATATCGACAAAATATGTTACTGCAGTGTGCAGCAAACCTTACTGCTATAAGTGTGCTGAAATTAGTCATTGAATTGAGAACATGTATTTTCATGTACATATGGTATTTGTTGAAAGATACAGGTATAGAAAACCAGAAGTATCTATTGATTCACCAATTGAATATTGATGTAAAATTCTGTCAATTTAATAATTGAAAAAAAAAGATCCAATAGTCATATGCTAGATGTACATTAATAAATAATAGTACATTAATAAATAATAATATACATCGGGGCAAATCTTCAGTTACAATCAATAAAAGAATTTTCACCAGGAGATTCAAACTGTGTTCATGAAAATTGATATACATGAAACTGTCATTATAGCACATCTACCATTTGCAGGCTAATCAATTTAATTCTGTAAAACACATGTTGAAATATGAAGCCTCATATACATGCGATTCAAATTACCAAAAAATTACGCATGTTCATCAGTCGTATCATAATAGTCAATTTGAACTCAAATAAAATGAGACTATTAGTGGTACTCACCTTGAATCCTCCGATAAGAGCATCTGACCTGAGTTTACGGGAATTATAAACCTATAAAAAACATAAAATAGCGTAGAAAAGTTGCCGAAAAAACAAACATACATAACATAATACTTCTTAGAAAACTATACTGAATTTTTAATCATTTAGAGAATGATAAATCACTTTTGTTTTTCGTGTATAACATTGTGTGATGATAAATGCATACAAATCTAATTTAATTCAAAATATGTGTTTTCTACATAAATCAAATAAATACTTAAATAGTAAGTTGTTGTGCTGAATTGGGTTTAGCTAAGCTACGCATGTCACCTTCAGTACCGAAAGCATTAATTCAAACATGGACTAAGTAATATAAAATATGCAAAATCTTACATTGAAACTAATCAATTCATCGAATAACTCTGCAGGAGATGCAAAGAAATTGAAGAAGGAAACTTCGTTAAAGAACGGCGAATTCGTCGACTTTTTAACCCTTGTTTGACTGTGTTGATTGTAACATTGTATCCTGCACACAGGGCTGATGTTTGCACCTTGTAACTGTCTCGCTTCCAGAACTTTGACTCTGATCTACAAAACATGAAATTATTTTGATAAATCAATGTGAATCTGATGACATTAATGAATATCTTTCAACGCATTACGAAACGGTCGGAATAGATATTTTGAAAATACATCGGCCACATAAAAATAAGAACAACCATTAACTTTTTAAAATATATCGATTCAATATATGCATGCGCGTATGTTTGTTAAAATGCTTCAGCAACAGGCTAATTTTGAACACCTGTTTAATAACTAATGTACATTTCTGTATCTGAAATATATATAAGGCTCCACTCTCAATCCCAACATGTTCAGAAAAATCCTCCATAACCAAAAACCGTATTTTACATAATCAAACTAATATAACGTACTTTGAAATTAAAAGAAAAAAAAACCTAGAGGGAATATCTTAGCGAAAAATTGACTATCCACATTTTTAGCAAATATTAGATTAATAAGCATCATGTCTATAACAATTATTATACATCACTGTGAAATATCAAATATTATAAAGACCCAATATTTAACCAGAAAGATGCATTTAACAATGTGTTTTCTCTAACTGATGTGCTAAGAATCCAATCAATTAACACCCGAGTCAAATATGTCAAATATAGATGGAAACTGTATGATTTTATGCACGATCCAGCAATCTCAACAAATTTCCACGACTTTTCCAAGATTTTTTTTAGCTTTTTTTTACAAAATACCCTGACTATTCCCAGACTTTTTTAAAGAACGGAAAATAATCGCAAGTACTTAATTACATACTTGCCAATCTGTAGATTTATCTTTATTCAACAACTGACTCGGTTTTTTTGAGTGAGTAACTCGAACCGTTTTACTCAATTTTTTCGTAGATATTTCCTCGAGTTGAAGAGATTCCGAATCACTTTTATCCTCCACAGCAGCGGGTGCACTGGTTTTACTGTGACCCCCTGTTTCAGCTGGCTTTGATGGTTTAACTTCTGATTTTTGCGGTGGATTTTGTGGCGGATTTGACTCAACCGCGACTTTTTTAACTTCTTTCACGGGTTCCTTGACTGCTTCCCCGGTTTTCGACATGATTAATTTTCGATGTTTTCAAACAATATCCAAATCTCCTCACGAAAAACTATTTATTTTTCCTTAGTTTTGTATCTATTTCTCCAAAAACCTAATATCGTTAGCCATCGTCCATTACAGCATGATCGCAGCTTTCACAGTTGAATCAAACTCACAGTTTTCAATCTACCGACTGACTGGCTCACTGATATTAATACAACTATATTAACTTATGCACAGCTGGCAAATTGCGGTATAGATTTTTTCTATATTTTAACCATGTCCAAGATTTGAGATTTAACACATGCCCAAACAAAATAACCGCCTACAATGACCATGAGATTAACAATGACCATGAGATTAACAAGTATGCACCCATTCCAATCAAAATCAATCCTTTGCAAATGCGAACAATGAAAGAAGCATATTTCACTGGGATACTCTCATTAATGAAGAAAACATTAAGGTTAAAATTATTGAAATATGCTATATCATCATCTTTGATCATCATCTAAATTCACACATGCAAATTTCATTGAATTCATACTTAATTCAAATAATCATGCATAGACCCTTTGATCCTTTCCTATGATTGACAATTCCTAGTTTTTCATATAGTTAGGAAACATGTAATTCTTTGCTAAAAACAACTGAAGCAAAAATGCTAAAAAGAAACTAAACTCAATATAAGAACATAAATTTCTCTTGGAAAATCCTAAATTTCTTGAATATAGATTAAATATGCAAGAGCAGGGCAGGACAATGATAACGAACTATCATAATTTCTGTTCCAACTTGACTATCTAATCATGGAATGCAAAGGATTGTTTGGTTGCTACCCGACCCCGAAATTGGGGAGGGTCATACAATTTAATTTCAGCTTTTGTTATTTCAATTTAATCATTTCAAGAAAAATTATATATTGTGGGTTATAGTATTCTATTTCAAATGCATTCAATAAAAGTTCCATGGATTTATTATTAAGTTATTATTGAGTAAATTATTCATTCTTGTTTGGCTAGGTCACATGTACCTGGTCAAGTAATTACCACGGACATTATATAATTTTGAAGCATAGCCAACCTGCCTATAGAAATTGGTGAAGCAATTTATGTAAATTAGCATGATTTCTAGGCATGGGACACTTTGCACCCAAAGGCAAACCATGAGTAGAGTGCCACTGTGCACATTCTACAGGTAGAATATGGTCAGAAAGTCAGTTTGGCTGAAATTGGATTAAATTTATCTCATGGATTATAAAACTCTCCTCGTGGATTAAATATCTATCATGGATTTAAGATACCGTGAGTAAATTCAATCACTATTTTCTGAAGTTTTTACACTTTTTATATTAATACATGTATTTTTTTTTTGGGATAATTTTCTACTCAAAAACTGGTATCATGCTTTTGGTAAATACTATTACAACAGACACTCATTCGTGAATCAGATAGAGATAGCTCTAATCTTACTAAATGTTTGAGGTTCGGTGGGTTCGGTAAGGGACACCTAAACTGCAGCCAGTTCCTCTTCGGGTCTCAATCTTTAAAACACTCACCTGGAAATCTTGAGGTTTCGATGAGAGTGATTTGCGTAGTTTCCTTCGGATTTTCTTCTTTTTCCGTTTTTTCTTCGAAGGCTCGCCCGGAACTCCCGGCGCATCTTCATCGACGTCATCATCTTCCTCTTCATCTTCTTCTTCACCTTCATCATCAATAGTTACCCCTATTACATATCAATCATGAAAATTAGCTAATGAAAATTACACTCGCTAAAAATCATTATCTAAATTGGAAAAGTATCTTTTAGAAAATAGTTTTACGCTCCCGGTGCACGGCTTAGGTTTGAAATCTCAATCTTTCAAAAGTGAGATCTTAGTAAAAAAACTTTAAAAATATTTTTCATTCATTATTCTCATACTAAAAAAAATACATCCAGAAATGTTTGTTAAAATGCACTGTTTTAACCCGACGATTTGATGGCTTTAATAACGTGTTACAGAAATATCACTCCCTTGAACATATTACTCTACGTATGATTTTTGAATTAATTATCAATTTGGCAAACTATATCAACAAATTTTGATTTTGATTCCATTGCAATTCTAATCAGGAAATTGCATCGTTATCCACTTATGGATGGCTATAATGTATACATTTTGGATTTTATCATGAAGAATAAACAGATAACGAGCAGTTTTCAGCCAAAGACACATCATAATATTATGGATAAATGTAATATACCCGGTGCGTTAAACAAGTACAAGAACAAGAACAATTTTTATTTTGGAACGTTTTTTTTTAAATAGTGTCTGGTCTAATTCATATCTAGGATAGTTCTAGACAAGTAAATAGAATTAGCCTATTTACACACAATCAATTCACACACAGGCGCGAGTGCTAACGCGGACCTGTGCAGGCTTTGTGGGCACGAATTTGTGGAATTTATCATTATCATACCAGCTGAGCAAGTCACTATCGCCCTCTATGCGGAAATTCGTTAACTATACCTGCTGTTTGACATGTACATGCGATTTAAATTGAGAATTGGAAAAAATCTCCATTATTATGAATATTAATCAGTCAAATATAAAAATGGCTGTCATAAGAATTATTGATGTAGTACATTTAATCATCTGCAACCTCAAATAAAAAAACACACAGAGATAAGCAAATTATAGAAAATCATTTTTCGCGTTCCAAAACCATTGAGAGAAAATCATGAAGTAGAAAAACGGATTTGGATGTAATTCTAGTACACATCATATGTAAGGATAGCGTAAAATTTATCAGAGAAACTTCAAAGCTAAGCTTCATTTTTAGGTGCTTATGTGGTTGTACGATAGGGAAATGAGGGAAGGTTGAAAGTAGTTTGATCGTTCGAAAGTCGCAATAATGTCAGTAATGAAACAATTTAATTTCTACTGAAGTGATACGGCAATAAATCTAAATTATAGCCTGATCCTCTTATGAAGGAATCTGATGAATGCAAGCGAGCGAATGAACTGAAACACACATTTTATGACGACTATTACTCTGTGTATATGTGAAGTGCAATAGACAAATTTGCTTAATCAAATAAGCACAAACCATAGAAGACAACAACATTTAACACGACAAGGATTTAAATACCACTAAGGAACTATATATCCATAGCTTCTTAATGGCAAATTATCTTCGCTAGGTCTAGATTTGATTAATCAATGATACCCCGGAGAGTTTTATCTCACCCCGGCTGATCACTAAAAAGTGATAGATATGTAGCGATGCAGCGAGGTTTGTAGTCCCTTAGCAGCAGATCAGTATGCAAGAACACAACACACACACAGTACACATATTATTATTAAACTAGGAGTTATACCTGGCTGAGAGATAGCTCTAGACACTGCATACGTTGAAAATAGATTTCAGATAGACACATTACATATATTTGTTAGTTTATACGGCACCGATAAATCATTAAATCATCATTTAGTAATTGTTATATTTCTACTTCTTCTCGTGTAAGGCCACGATCTTTACCAAAAAAATCCGACCTTCCTTACCTTCTCCGCCACCCTTTGAAGATGTGTTTGTTGGAGCGTTGTAGGTGACCACAAGATTAACCGTTGCCTAGAATTAAGAAATAATCAGTCAACTTCTTATTCTTTCAGTTTATTAGGGCAAGGATATGATATTCGTGTCACATCAAATCTGATAAAAAATCATTTTTGAATGGAAAAAAATTACTGCTTCATTATTTCCCCGATAGTACTGTTCACACACGACAGTGAATGGTAACCATGGCAACTCGACTGTAGTCTCGTCGCCATATGTTGAGTTGTTCTAATTAGAACATTGTCAATATATATATTTATGTATATTTTTATATCTCAAGTGAACAGATTAGAGTGACAGTCATTTTTTCTATTTTCATTAACTGACCATATCAGATAAACCTCTTAATAAGGAATAAAACAATGATTGGAGAAATTTAGGTCATGAGTTCATTCTTATTTCAACATGTATAAGTGTATGAGTAAGCATTAACGAATTTATCCATTGACTGAGATATTGATCCAGCTTTTCATATTGATTTGATCGCTGCCAGCTGGCATGAAAAAGGTGGGCCGATTGTTCCAAAAAGTGCTGCCACCTGGGAGTAGATAAATAAATTAAACAACTAGATCCCATCGATATTATCAATCGGGCATGAAAAGAAAGTTGTTATCCTGACTTCGGTTTGACATCGCAAACCAATTAACATGGAAAAGTATTAATGTTTACTTTATAAGCACCTTATTAAGCACTTATACAAACTATGTAGGGCAAACAAATCATATAATTAGCTTACAAAACAGAAAACAGACAGTTTCGCAATTATAGTCTCTTGTTTTTACCCTGTATCTGGAATGTTACACGTTCATCGCTAAGTTACCCTCAAGTGCCACACCCGCATGTCTATATATGTGTGCCCGCACATACTTTTAGCTCTTCAGACCCGAAGATAAAATTCCATGAATGTATGTGAAGGAGTTATACAAGGACAAGAATTAGTTCAAGCCGCTAAACCTTGCATACGCAAACAGTACTATTCAAGATTTCAGTTGTTATGCGATATTTTGCGATATTTCACGATATTTCATCTGGGACTGTAATGACATGAGATGATGTTTTGCCTCGGAGAGCAGCTAATATCTTCATCACTCTCACAGGACATAAAACCCTCAATGATTGTTAGCAGATTATTCAGTCGCAAGCCGCAATGTAATTTAGTATCGGGCAATGGTTCAGACTTCCTATTCTATTGAGTTCATCTGTCGTTGTTGTCGATGACAAATTACTGATATTCTATCTTCAACGTGTGTACAAAACCAGTAAAGTAATAGAAATAACTTAATTATAAAAATATGCGCATCCTAGGGAGATGTATCGTATGTCGTGTTCATTTCGGTACCGAGTTAACTTACTGCATTAGGCCGTCCATTCGCGTCCATGAGATTGACGTTAACTTGCATAGAGTTACTACCCTTGAGCAGATCTTTGAGCGAGACATCTGTAGTACCTAGCAATCTGTGAAATATGACAAAACATACGCAAATATATCGTGGAGAATAATCAAATAACCTGACAGAGACAAGAGTCTACACTAATATTAATTGGCATTCATTTATCTATAGTCTTACAGTATATTTACCTATGTAACAACTACATATTTACATTTCACATGTCTCAAGTATTGATTGTACACAAGACAATCCGTAGACAGTAAGGAATATGTTCAATTAGGAATTCTGATCTCAGAGAACACGCAATTTATCTAGCTTTTCTGTGTAAGAATGTGTCATCGGTTGTTTCACCAGGAAATTAATTCAGTTGGTTCATAATTACTATTTCAAATAATTAGTTATTCTATTCGATTTCGAAGTAAATGTACTGCTCGAGTTCGTAAAAAATTACAAAATATTGAAAATCGTATAATTTTGGTAAATTTTCCTTCATAGTCTATAATTTCACTCCCACGTGAACTCTTTTCATATATATTCTGGTATTTACATAATCGTTTTTTTGTGCAAGTGAAATCCGGTTATGAAAGGGTCGAATGAACCTGAGTCAATCTCTCAGCATGTAGCTTGTTCAGATGATCAAATCATAAAACGAATTTTGAAAAGAACCGACATATTTCACAAATGCACTAGCGACTCCAGTATGATGTTTGTATGCACCAGCTGTAACAATGACGCAAATAAAATCTGTTTACGATAGATGCCTACAATACGATTCCCACTTCTCCGTAGGTCGAATGAACATAAATATGATATCAGAATTTCTATAGATTTTTAACTGAAAAAACCTGTTTAAAACCATTTATTTTCATTTCTATAGAAAATTGAATTTTATCTTGATAACATCAGTACATACTTATTTGGTCCAATGGTTTCTTTGTCTTTAATTTGTACGACAAGCTTGTCACGAGGAGATAGGGGTTGATTCTTTAAACTGAATTCAAGTTTCTGAAAATAAATGCATAAAAGTACATAATCTTTCATACTAGGACATTCAATATGTTAGGTGAATTTGTTGACCGGCCACAATAGGGTTCAGTCATTTATTGTCAAATTTTCAGCATGAATTCGCTTAGATTCATTAGGATGTTGCCCCTACTCGATACCGAGTGGGGTCAGTCAGCTCATTGAATTCACTGGGACTCATATAATGGTGTTGTATAAATTGCTATTTCGGTTCTTATATCGTTAAATAAATGAATAAAATACAATTGATCTTTCTGCATATGCAAAAATATACAGTCTCGGGAATATTCTCACTTCGGACAAACTGTTATTATGTATGCAAATCTACAGACGGCAAACTAATTCCCTATAGAATAAACCAAATAACGATATTAGATTCATCCAGATAATCACCGTAATCAAATATATATCATCATCTTGGGAATGCAAGTTTACTTCGTGAATTTTTAAGGTTCATCTAATAATAAATAGAGGCTACATGCAGAAAATCATCAATTCTAATTTGGATTAAGTTTTCTGGATTTTTCACTTTTCCAAAACTCTTGATTAAATTAGGCCTTGTTTTTCAATTTCTGTGTAAAAACAGAGTAAATGGATATCTTAAACAACGATATAGGGCGAAAAGAATCAATGTTTGCATTAGACAGTTACCTAATATAGAAAATAAACCCATACAATAGCAAAACAAACAACGCACAAGAGTTTTCTGTCGAGTGTTAGCTTTAAAATACCAATTTCATTGAAAGCTTAAAAAGTGGGTTGAGTTGTCTTTCCTACGGCTGGTTGGAAAGAGGATAATTATCTGAGGCACGATGAATCTATGTGAGATCGGGAGGTGCGAGAACAACATCAATCAACTTAAATATCGTCAATTATTCATATCCCGCAATAATCCTTTATAAATTCCCGCAGTGTAATCATTTGCTAAATCTGTTAACAACCAGGGCAGAGCTATATGAATTCTAACAACATCGAACATCAGTCCAATTTGTTATAATTACGAATGAAACTGGTCGTTGTAAGTCAATTCAAATGTGGCACGCAATGCCTGATCAGTCCCATCATCATCATCGTTGTAACGCGCAGTACAACATAGTTTACAGCGCTGTTCAGTAAATTTGGTTATTAGTAAATTACAGTTGTCAGGTCCAACGACACTTTATCGTTTATTGGTGACAAACAGCCGTGCTGACATCAGAGCAGAAACAGAATGGTTATAAAACCACGTTGTTCATATATCCAGTCATAATTAATACAGTAAAATCCTTTGTTGAGACTAGTTGCACAATAGAATATAAAGAACATGTGTTATAATAGATTTTATGCCACAGTACGAACAGGTACTGAATTGGCTTCAGGTTTTTGAAACCACTCGTGTGAAATCTAATACTTAAATCGTTAGCATTTATTGATAACTTTATCATTAAACCCCTCGACGAAAACAGGTGATGACTCAGGTTTCTTGTGTTCTACTAAAGATGATGAATTCTTCTCAAAATCAAACACAATATACGTGTAAGATGAATATATCAGAGAAATCCCACAATAGATTCAGCCAAAGATGAAAAGTTCAATATTAAAAGAGTACATATTTTGGGCAACATTTCAGCTAAAGACTATTACGCCTGTGATGGCTTATAGTCTTTAGCCGAAACATTGCTCAAAAAATTCTCTTTTACTATAGAACTATAGATTTATTGTGGGATTCTCTCACATAGGAATTCTTGTATTGCTGTAAAAATCATTTTCTCCAAACAATTGAGCAATCATAGTTTAGCATTCATTAACTGTGGATATGTGAATAATTTTTCATATTTGAATCATTTGAATTCATGTTTCGAAGTTCAGAAATTCATCAGGTTCTTTTGGTCGACAACAATACCTCTTCTTCCTGAGAATGAAATGGCATATTTTATCGTTCAAAAACTATTGAAAGGAGTGTACCGACGAATAAACAATATTTTTGTATTATCCATATACAGCCAAATGCAACAGATGATCACGAATGTTTTGATGACGTATCGATTGGAATAACTGCACATTGATTTTCATCGACTCGTTAATATTAGTTATACTTAATCTTCATTTCAATGCGTACCGTGTTCTCCCTACAGGCGATAGCGACAGCTGTTCTGGTGAAGATGATAATGTTGTCAGTTGATCAATAAAGCAATTGATCAGATTATATCGGTTCATTTTCTGACGTCATATTATTTTCATAATCACTCGCCTAGCTATAATTTTCTAGATTTCAGAGGATCTTTTTATCACATGCGCAATTGAAATAATATATTTCCATCGATAATGACGAAAATACCGACCAAAAACATCGCCGTTCTAAGAAACTTTAGGTGTAACCTTTTTCATTGTCGATAAAAAGCACTTCATGAAAATTTAATTCACTTGAAAAGTGTTTGTCGATTGACTCAAGTTTTCAACATGTTACACTGACACAAGTTCAGTGTTTATTTTGTTCTTACCTCATTCCATACTGGATTCAATTCATCATCGATGACTTTTGTATCTTTCTTAACACCTATTTTAGAAAAATACAAGAAATGTGTTTATGTCTTTTTTCTATATTCAAACATCTGAGCCGGGCGGAGGGGTTTAATAAAATCATTCCATTGTGCCATGAATCCTTGGTACACTACAGTACTGGTGAAACATAAGACTGATGTTGAGATTCACCACTTCACCCAAACCCTCAAAAACTTCAAGGCTACTTCTTTTTCTTGAATTTTTCATTATAGAATTATTTCAAAATTCAAAGGAGATTTTTTTTTAAACAATTTTTTAAGTAATGTAACAGTTCTTTAGTAGAACAAGAATTACACACACACAACTCACCCAGAAATTCAACTTGACAAAATGGATCACTTTTCCCAAATGTTTCGATATTTGGCAAGTTAGAAGCACTCACGACATTTACTATAAGCGACATTTTAGCACAGTTTTTGAGAAATTATTCCGAATTATCTAAGAAAAATTATAGTATATCCATGATATTGGTAAATGTATTGTACGTTCTTCTTGCAGAACTCCAGCTGTCCCACCCTGCCAGTGTGGCTTGATATAGGCTTCGTGTTTCGCCTCGCTGCTTACTTACAGTACTGCATAGAATGCGGAATGATTTGCATATATCCGCGGTAATATACTCGCGAGAATAGCCAATTCAAATTTAAATGAGCTCACTCGCATAGATGGCAGCATTAGCTAGACCATTTACCGAGCGAGCAGTACTGTCAGTGTCACACTACTGACAATTAGCTTTATCAAACGCATTTTAAACCAAGTTATCTCACATATTCTGAGTGTCACACATGCTAAACGACATCGAAAAAATACACATCCTTGTTTCCTGTCAACAGTTGCACTTAGAGATCTCTTTCCCTCAACATAAAGGAAAAATGTAAATTTTTTCAAAATTTCCGGGTTTTTCGTGGGCGCCGCCATTTTGTTCATCATGTGACCGTGTTCGCGCGCGGCATGACGGGTATTTTGATATTAATGGCTACCTATAGAAAAATTTCTGTGAAATTAAATGTGTGTTTTGACAACTGAAATATTCAACAACTGGTCGTTCTACCACGTAATCATCTCGCTCTTTCATGCTTCCCTGAGACATTCTAATTTCAGGTAACTTTTGAACAACATCCATTGGTAAATGGGCCTATTTGTAACCAACGATCAATTAAAAGTGGTTTGTTTTTTTTACAGCCAGGCAGAGGAGCTAAAATAAATTCCAAATCAATTGATTCTTGAAAATATTGATGGTGTTCAATAGAAACCTGCCTGTGATTTTTGAGGACTCTTAACTGCACAGGGGCTCGTATCAGAGTTGTAGGTAATGTAAAAACGATAATCTGTTTATCCAATGTAGGCCTAATAGTTATTTTATATAGGGCCTACTCTTCATAGACATTTGATTAACGGATTATCGTTTTTACATTACCTACAACTCTGATACGAGCCCCTGTGCTTAACTGACAAGAGATCAAACAGGACAAAGTAATGAGATTCCTTTTCACTTTTAGAATTCTTAATAGAGAATGTATTTTTCTATTTCCAGGTAGTTTTGAAGATCTAAGTATGGCCGGTCGAGGACCTTCGCTGCGATCAATTGGCAAAGTACATTCCGTAGAAACCGAGAATCCGCCGTTAACTTCGAGTCTTTCGCGAGACGAGGATATTTTACAAATATCGACGTTTGATCCGGAAATCGCGCGCGAAACGACGAAATCGATGCAGAAAATTCTACGTATATGTAACCCGGGTAACCACGTGTGTTTACGCAATCAGGGAGGTAGCGATTTTCTACACTGTAGACGAAGTATACGTTTAGGTAAAAATTATCTGGAATTGCGTAATTTAGTGCAAAAACGCTCGCGATTAGAGTTAATACGAGATTACTGTTGTCGAATACAATCATTAGCCGCGTTTATTAAAGAATTACAAGGTCTCGTCGCCGAGGAGTACGTCACCTGGCAAAAAGTGACGGCCAGTTGTACGGACGCCGAAATCGGCAAGTCGAATTTAGAGCATTTGCGACCGATCTGCGAGGATTTACGCTTGCAGATATTTCACTGGAACTCGGTTAAGCAGCATTTACACCGCGACGTCTGGCTCGGCGCGAAACTCGCGACGCTCGGTCACGAGATGGAATTCGTGCGAATAACGTTCGAACGAATGGTGCACACGGCGTTGTGGTGGACGAGTCGACTCGTGCAACTAGGCGTCGATATTTTCGCTCATATCGATATGTCTCGGCTGAGTCAGACGCAGATTTGGAACGTCATGCGCGGTATGGAAGAACTGAATTCGATTCTCGGTTTCATCAAGTCCAACCACATCCATCCATACGAATCCAGCGATTTACAGTCGAGTCTTTCGAAGAAAATCGAACTGCCGAAAGATTTCATCGCGTATAAATTCCACGCGCAACAATCGAACGACCTCGCGTATATTATGCATCCGAATAATTTGAAATCGATCACGTTTTCGAAACTTTTGCATTCGATCGCGGAGACGCACGCTCGATTCGTCGCTGATACCGCCTATCGATTCTTCTTTCACAACGACGAGTTTCTGACGTTGCTCAAATCGTCGAAAATTCACGATTATTCGTGGTCGGTTTTCAGTAAAAGCGATTCGGCGTTGTCGACGACGCAGCAGCCGCAGCTGCAGCATCAGGTGCCGTCTGATACGTCCGATTATCACAGCTGCACCGGCAGTCGCACCAGCTTAAGCGATACGTTCCTGAAAGTCGGAGATCTTCGCGCGCCTGATCTGTCGATGCAGTCCGGACCGCTGTTAGAATTCATGGCGAAAGAAACCGAGTTCACCGTTCAATTTTTGAACATCGTCTTTCAGTCGACGAATCATCTGGTGAAAAAAGGCAACCCGTTAACGGCTCACGGACGCGTGCACGCCGAACGACCATTCAACAAATCGAAATCAACGGTTCCGACTTCGAGCAGTTCGCAAACTACCGCCGTACCTCCGCCCGGCCCGAAACGACGAAAAACTGTCTCGTGGGGCGATAACGCTGATTCAAACGTTAAAGCGCACCTCGTGCAGCGTTACTGGGACATGTTGTGGCATAGTTTCGGTAATCATCTTCAAGACATGTTGTTCTCTCATTCGTGGGGACCGGTCGAT
Source organism: Tubulanus polymorphus (assembly GCF_964204645.1). Lineage (NCBI taxonomy): Eukaryota > Metazoa > Nemertea > Palaeonemertea > Tubulaniformes > Tubulanidae > Tubulanus > Tubulanus polymorphus. Next base: position 1,429,349 of record NC_134026.1, read on the forward strand.
TTCACCGAGAAAATGTTCGGTAATATTGATTACTGTCAGGCGACTGTTATCATCATGGCTGTACAGATGGTGAAACAGGTATCGTATAAAGGTACGTTTCATCGTAGAAAGTGGAGATTGGCAATTTAACTTTTCATGAAACTGGTATAACTTTATTTTCTGCTCTAATTCCTCCAACTCTTTCCTTATATTTTTACATGCGCTAGGGCTTATGTGAAATAAGCCAGTCAGAATTGAGTTATCGGCATAATAACAATAACTAAGATAATTTTGAGCTGGTATAAAATCTTCGTCCTAATTTTTATCCGCAGGTCAAAAGAATCTCATTTCACACCATGAACCATGAAATTTATATTTTCCTAGTAGTAGATAGATATTTTTCTGTTTCAGATCTATTTCCCGCCGCTTGTATTCCACATTTGTTAGTTGTAGCCAAACGGATGCAAGCACATGCTGCTTTCACTGCTTGGGATATAGGTAAGAGAATGTCCTCCAACTCTCGGTTAAAGTGAAAAAGACCACTTATCTTTATAAAGGACGCGTGGAAATGGATAGTAATTCTATTTTCTGTACCACTCTCAACTACCTCTCAGAGTGGTTTACATACTTGATAATGACATTAATGTTTTATGTAATGGAATTAATAATTGAATAAAACATTAGCAGAAAATAATGCTCATCAAAATGATCAGTCTTAGAAAATCAGTTTCCCCGGAAAGATTCATGACTGTTTTGTAGTTAGTTATAGGAGATAATGTATGATTTGTTTCATTCAGGTATTGGAGAATGTCTCGCCAGTTCAGTAGTCGATCATTGTTATCCCACTCCACTCGTAAATGCTGAATTTTGTACGAAAACGGGTAAAAAACTGCGAGATAGTTTCCAGCCGATGTCCATGTCGCTTCAAATGATTCAACAATGTATAGACGATGCCACGGATAGAGGTTTGTAACGCTGTGCGGCAGACAGTCATTGTTTGAATCACGAATCGTGTATTTACGTAAACCTTCTGTTATGATAAATTGACTATGTTTTTTCTATGGTTGAACGTATAACGTTTAAACAGCTGACGACGTTTTGTTTATTCTATTTTAGGGGCGAGCGTCGGTAAAGTGATGATATCTCGTATGATTCAACTTCCATTGCTTCTACCGGTGATGTTGCGAATTTTGAAATCGAGCGAGAACGCGTTACAGTGGTGTACGAATAAATCACATGGCTTCCTCAGCACACATTCCATTGGTCCATTCCTGTTAATCACTCAGAGTGATTTGAAAGTACGTAATTCAACAAATGACGATACGGTAGACTGTTTACCGGTAACTCGAACGCTTTCACTTAACTCCTACACGAATCACAACAAAATGTGAATCAAATTCCATTGTTTAACTCTATAATATTGCCTCTACTGGTCCAAATTGATTGAGTTAAAAGAGTACTGTGTTACCGGTAGACTGGTATTAATCTCAGTATTTCAAAGTTAATGACAGCAGAACCCACATCAGTTGATGATTTAAAAATTCATTCTGACTAAAGTTCCTCATCAGAGATACAAAAATGAAAAGTCTACTGTATGTTTACGCTTCAGAACTGAATGTATAATTCTATTATTTGGTTGTATTTAGTTTCTGAGTGATGAAGTTTCAACAGCTGTTCATATGACGCAGAATCTCTGCGATTCTAAAGGTAGCAGATTGGTGCACGTAGATAGTTTGATGCAAACCGAACTACGAGATGTTTGGCAAGATTTAAGCGATCTTAGCGGCAGTTTACAGGTAAAACGATCATCCAATATTTCACCATCTTAAAGCAATTCTCTCTGTGAAGTTGAATACTTCAGTGATATTATCTGCTGCTCATTTTACCTCAAAATAATTCTTTAAGAAAGATAAAATACAATATAAACTTTTAGAACTTTGAAGTCACGAATTAAAAAGATTTTTCAAGCAAGCAATGCCCCTTACTCCTAACAACCTCAAGCTTTCAAGGTAACCGCACTTTGCCCATGGGCAATTTATTTTACCTAGCGATTATCTGGAGCGTGTATGAAACAACTCTCCGAAGAGATCAGCGACACGGCGACTGAATTTTTCTCCGATGCAATGCCAACCGGAAAAATTTGGAGACAGAAAAACAATCAAGGTACGACATGGTCATCAATACGGGCATTTCAATCCATCTAATTCTCACTTGTTATGTAGATGTAATATTTCTACAGAAACTCCCTAAAGAACTACGTCTACTGGGGTCAGATTGATGGTGGGAAAAAAATGTGAAAAATCCCTTTATTTTGTTGTGAAAAATAACATGATTTATGCCAATTGTGAAGATGTGAAAAATTGCTAAGATCCCAGAGTTCATCAATCTGACCCCTGCGCGTAACAAAAATAGCGTTTTCAACATGCAGTTCTGGATCCGGTTCCACAGTTGTGAGTTAGAGTTAACTCTGAGTTAAAGTTAGTTCATTTTCAATGTTTTAACTCTTAGAGTCAAATTTAACTCAGAACTGTGGAACTGGGTTCTGTGTATTATCAACGATAAGGCAGATTTTATCGATTATATAAACATGTGTTTCAGAAGGAGATGGTTTTATTGATACGGAGGGTAATGACGTGTCCAGTTGTTTTTCACCTCCGACACACACTCCAATATTTATCTCTATATTTATCTCCTTGTATTCATGAGAATTAGTTTAGATTCCCAAAAATTAAAGTTGTGTACGTAGTTCGCTTTCGTGAAGTCCAAATTGTGACACTAGTTCATATCCTATCTTATCGGCGCACATTCATATTCATTGTCACCTTCTGAAAAAGTCAGTGTAAAAAAAAAAGTCGATGCTATATATGGTAATTGTAGACCTGTAGACATCTCCGTGGTACACATTGTTGAAGTTCTTCCGCAATTAAGGGTGTATTAAAAAGTTTCATGTAGAAATAGTAGTAATCTGCTCTCTGAAACCTTGATTTCATCTGTTCATGCTGGTTTTACTATAGGCTTTTAAAAACTATAGATCTCTATTCATATGTCGGGCTCGATTGCATTCATAATCAGTCAATTCACTTCATAAAGTAGATGTGTACAACTTTGCTGATTGTCAAGCCACAAGTACGCAACCAAATCTTTGACGCCCTCCCCAGTGGATGCATATGTTCTTCATGAATGGTCATTTACTCCTCGTGTCTCGCTTGAAAACAATTACACATTTCCGATGACGAAAACCTCAGTAGATCCCCATATTGTCTCTATGGCTCCATTCATATAATTTAATCATTACTTAGTTTAGTAATTTTGATGATTGACTAATGAAATAGCTTATCAGGCGGTGGCCACTGACCTGGCAAATTCAGGAAAATTTGAGAAAAAATTTCGCGAAATTCAGATAATATTGACCACTTGTTTTTCTTATGGATACGTGATTCGATGAAAAATGAATGAATTGTAACATTCAATCAGTGGAAAGTGGCGCCACCCTGATTATGTGCTTTAGTAATAATACTCAAGTATTCTAAATTGTATTTTTTCATTACAGAATTTCCGACTGAGGCGAATGAATACGTTCGACACGGTTTAAACGCTATTTTAGAGCCGGTTATAGCCGGCGCAGAAAAACTAAAGGTCACATCACAACTCGGCGTCATTTCGGTAGCCGTTTCTAAAATGTGCGAAGCGTGGACAGATTTTATACTGAAGGAAAGAATTAGGTTCAGGTATGTAAAGCTAGTACGTACATGATAAACCCTTTCAGTGCAGTGTATAAATCAGTAATGGACTGTACTAAGTACACCACGTATTAGTAACTAACAATGTACCGAAGAGCTGTACGTCCGTTATTCAACACACTGGGGTGGAATTTTTCAAAACTTGCAAATCATCTCCAACACTAAGGTATTGATTAGTCAACACTGAAAAAAGGGTTAATGACTACCAGAAATCTTTGCTTTTTATGCAAAATGGGATCTCAATTTGCTCTTTTTCAATAAACACCATATTGCTTGCCAGTTCAGACTTGATGGAGGATTGTAAAACTGCATTTGAAATTTCCAATTATGCACTTCGATTGAAAAAGAAAATTATGTAAATTTCAATTGCAAAATGAAACCCCCTGTTCTGTTCCCGGTAGGTTGGACACTTTAAGATGATGGCTATTTTAAGATGATGATAAGACTACGATATGTTTATATGATGGTTATATTATTTTCTATTGCAGTCTTCACGGCGCGTGTCAACTGAAAATTGATTTCGATTACGTCATCTCATGGCTCGACTCTTACATAGAAAATACCGAGGTCAAGCAGAGTGTTCTTTCTCTGGACGTTTTCAAATACTTGGACGGTATTACGCAATTACTCATGAAACAACCGCCCAGAATCGGGAAAATGACCGAAGAAAAGGGTACGTTTTAGCAACATAAATCGTCAGGTTGGCCACTTAACTAGAAATCAAGGTAGAGTCAGGGAAATTTCTTTTCTTAAACAAAGTCAGGGAATATTCGGGGAATATTGTAAGAAAAAAGTTGAAAATCAGGGAAAACGTCTGTGAAATTTGTTAAGATTATATCTTGCGTATTGGACTGTGTTAATTGATTGGATTAAGAAAAAGAACATACATGTCAGGAAATAGTCGCGATCGAAGCAAATGAAAGTGGCCACCGTGACCGTATTATCTGAAAATAATTGATGATTTAGAACACATAGATATGCGGAGTAGCCGTTGGCTATCTAACAATGGTTCTATTCTATTTGTAGCGACCGACTATAGTCCGAGTACAATCACAGAGCAGTCGTCTATATCACAAACCTCCGATGTAGCGAGCAATAAAATGGATGACTTGGACACAAGTTCGTGTCTGGTAAAGAACGTTGATGATTGGTTGAGTCTACGGGTACAAGGTGGCTCGAGATCGTGGAAGATCGCTACGTGTTTTAACGCGTCGTGACAATGCCTTCCGTGTATAGGTAATGTTTAGTGTACTTAACATGGTGAATTCAAATATTCAGTCAACTCTGCTACTAAGGTATATTTGTACCCTATTATTATGGATGAACTTGACTAGCTGTTGGAACTAATAATCGAAGACACTGTAGTTCAATCTCACGCATTTTCATCAGTGTCTTGAAACTAGGTCCGAACTACAGCGACTTCGTTCAATCACGATTAACTATCTTCAGACTGTTAATTGGACTAACACTTTGTTCACTATTGGTCTACTAGCTATGAGAACCGAAGTTCTCTGAGCCTCTCCAGTTGGGACAAAAGTGGTCATGAAGTCTGGACTTAGTTCGTAAGATTGACAAAGAATCAAAATTGGCTTATTTTCTGAAATTTAAGCCTTTTACAGAAGATTGTATGTACAACATTCGAAATCTGAATTCCTATTTCAGCAGAGTTTACTGTATATATGATGCACATCTTAGTCTTCTATTCTCTAGATGAGAATCTAAAAACATACATATCATCAGATTGATAAATGTGATAAAGGGTCGAATGAAAGAGATAATGTTCGATAGATCAGTGTTCGGATTTATGCTTAGTGAGCTTCAGACCGATTCACAAAGCAATAAATCGTCATAGGGACCAAATATGTATCTATGATCGATAAATGGCTTGATGGCAATGCTCCGTAGACAGTATTATCAGTATTGTCATATATAAAACATCTATTCATTCATGTCGTTCGTCCAAGTATAATTCATATCAATATAACAATCTAGGCATAAAATATTGAGATGTTATTCATTTATATATATATATATATGTATGGACAACGCAATTGTTTTTAAAATAACTTTGCATTGTCAATAATTAGAATAATTAACACAGTCACTGCTGACTACAAGACCCCCACTTGCAACTACTAGCTATCTCAAAGCTAAACCTTCTTATATTTGCACCGGAGCAGGGATTCGAACCTGATGGCATTGACGTAAACAAACAACGCTTCGTTCTAAATGCTCATTAGTCAATTTTGAAAATGGCTGATTATGTACTGGCTCTATTGCCAATTAGGGAGATACTCACAGCCTGAACAGGGGGCAGCAGGGTATTACCACGGAGGCAGTGAATGTGTTAATGATGTATGTATTGTTCGGGATGACGGTAAATTACTTCATCTTCATTTAATTCTTATACACAGAACAAAAAAACGTAGTATAGATACATATAATGTGAAATAATGCAATGCACCGTTTCTATGCCAGTATAATCATGATGCAATAAAGAATATTATCAAGACGTTTAATAGAAATATGTATCTGAAAACAGTGCATCCTATTGATGTGTTTCAACATATATTTGTGACAGGAAAACAGCTTCCATTTGGTAAAAATATTGTCTCATCGATGTAAAAAAAAGGTTTTTGTTCAATGCTCAGCTTGTATTAGAAAAAACCCGAATCAATTATAGGGGTTACCTTTCAAAAAAACTGGGTGATTAGTTTTCATCTATTATAATGGAGGTTTTGGAAACCGAAGAGATATATTTATTTTGTGTGGTATAAAACTGGTATAATCAATGATTTTTGTTGTCAAACAGCGTAGAATACGTATTATACCCCTCGGTATCGACATATCATATCATATTGTTATATATTTCTTATTGAACTTAAAGTTAACTTGGAAAAAAATATGAAATATTGATGTGATACATGTATTGCCAAATAATAAGTACTTAAGATATAGTAAACTATTAAATGATAATTTACTCAATTGTTGGAGTAATATATTTATAAAGTATACAAGACAATATGATATTTTTCATGCCGCCACCACTATCAGCTGCGTCAGGGTTACTTCTGAGATTATTACAGAGTTTTTACATTGAAAAAAGAAAAATGAATGAATAATGCAAGCAAATTTTTCCGATTAATATGCGGAGAAAGAAAAAACTATTTGTTAATTTTCGCTACAAAAAATTCTATTTTCAGCCCGGCAGGTGTATTGGTGTTAGGGTCTCCCAGAGATTTTAGTGTGTGTACCAAAATTTGGCAAAATATTTAATGTAATCATAGATCTTTAAGGTGGTTGCAGGTTAGGCTGACCTACCCCCGCCTTTAGTTCAGAGAGACAAGTTGTCAATTCAAACCCGGTTAAGACGTGTGCTTGCCTAGTTACTTAATACATAGTTCATCAAACCTTACCTTAAATCCGCTCCTACTGAATAAATGTGATCGATATCATATTAGTAGTGACGAGTTCTATGTTGCTGTTATATATTGATATATTGAATTTAAAACGATGTTGAGGTTTTTATTAAGTAAATTTTATCCGTTTAATATGTATATATATATATATATCTATATATTGCGATGTTAATTATGATCACACTCTAACTGAACAGAGCAATATGAACTGTGAACATTGTTATTAGTATATATAGGGTATATTGTTATTGTTTGTTGGTGAAGTTTGAAGTATTATATTCTGTAAGCGTATTTCCCCTTTGGTATTTAAGAATGTGCGAACGAAGTAGATGAAAGATATTTCTGCTGGACACGCTGCAGGGTCCGATCTAAACACTTGTCCGATTGCCCGGGATAAGTATATTCTCATCAGGGCAAGTAGGTTATCATTATCGCTTGTCCGCTGGGCTAGTGCAGTTTTACGTCACAAAGCTATTTTCCCAATCAATACAACGGATTATAGTGCCACCAATCGGACTGCCTGTGAAGGGCAAGTATTTTTTGGAGGGGGCAAGCGAAATTTCAGATATGCTTGCCCCGCGGGAAAGTGGCTTTCATTCCTTAGATCGGACCCTGCGCTGTTGTGAATTTTTGGGCGAAATTCTCTCAGAGGCGGATCCAGGGAGCCTGACGTTAGGTACTTAAAAAAATTCCTAAATGCCCTTCTCGAAGAGAGAAAAAAAAATTCAAAACGTCTTCAGAAACTTATTAAGTTGTATGAGGCAAAATGTCCTGAGTACAGTTCCTAGTACTGTGCAACGCTATTTCCAATGAATTTTTAGGTTGGGTTTGAGGCTCTTGCCATCCAAACTACTATTCATCAGGAATCTGAATTCACTAGTTTATGCCCTGTATTTCAAAATTGGACCCTGGAACCGCCGCCAGCGTTTGCAACCATTGTTTTCATTTACTGTCGTTCTGTGATATTCACTCGTTCAATATTATATGTTTTTAACCCAATAGATAACTCGTATTTTTCCTTGATTTCGCTTGATTAGAGATTATCTTCCTTTTTACTGTCCTCAAATTTTATTCATTGCCCATCATGACAATTATATATCTATATATACATGACCGGTACTTCATTGTATTTGTTCCCGTTCCTTATTTTGTTTTTGTAGTTTTAGTTTTATTATATTTTTGAGTTGGTGGAACGTTTTTCCTGCCTATATTAGTTAGTAGCGTGGTGATATTAGCTGTGATATTGATGTTTAGATATTGTTAAATCCTTTGTTTCAGTCTCACTATTTTTGTATGTTCAATCGTGTATTATTGTTCCTTTTAGAATGACAATAAAATAGTTACGAATAAGTATATGCTCCGTTCATTTTCTTTTTAAAATCTTTCATTCAGAAATTTGATTTTCTCAGAGGACTCGACTCAACACACTGTCCCGTGAGAGGGCCCGGTTTCAAATAATGTCTTAATGTCAACAGATATAGTTGTGTGATCGGCGGTCGATTTTACATAATTTTTTTTGAAATTGAAGTAGGACTACTTCTTTGTCTTCTTGGGTTTCGTCGAAGCTGAAATGAATAAAAGAACAACATTCGGTAGTCAAACATTTCTTTATTAATCTTAATTTGCATGTATATCAACTTAACTTTCAAGATTGCCGAGTTCAGCAATGACTAGGATTTTCTCGACGGCGGTGGAATCTTCAGAATCACTTCTTTGTCTTCTTTGGTTCCGTCGAAGCTGAAATTGAGTAAAAGAAAAACATTCTGTAGTCACACGTTTCTCAATCATTATTCCTAATTTACATGGGTATCAACTTAGCTTTCAAGATTGCCGAGTTCAGTACTTTTTTTACGGCATCTTCTGTAGTCGCCTTCTAGCATCTTCTTCTTCATCTTGGGAGTCCTGAAATGAAAAAAAAGAGAAGAGCGATGAAAACCTGGTACGGAACAAAACTAATGTCCGAAAGCTTTTCAGCTCTCCGTCGCCGGTCACATGCCGAGAACACCAGACAAAGAGCCAGCCAGGAATATACTGCCCTCTACACGCCCTCACACAGAACACGAAAACCAGGATGACGACGCCTTACTTTCACCATTTACCGACAGGGTGTGCCGGGTGACGTCAGTAACTGACAAACCTATCAAATTGCCCAAGCCAAAAATAGGGCAGCGCAACTGGATTGCCCGCACTAGCACTAGACTTAATCCCGCCCGAAGCAACCCACAGGGAATCAATGAATACTAACACGCAAAGGAAGACAGGGAAATTAATCCCTGCCCGAAGCAATCCCTTAAAAGGAATCAATGAATATTAGCACGCAAGCGATCCCGCAGTGAATCAATGAATCCTAGCACGCAAAGGAACACAGGGAAATTAATCCCTGCCCGAAGCAATCCCTTAAAAGGAATCAATGAATGCTAGAACGCAAAGGAAGACAAGACTAAATCTTTGCCCGAAGCAATTCCTGAAAAGAAATCAATGAATACTAGTAGACAGTCCAGCTTTACCACTCCATTTTTAACCCGTGCAATCCGACTGACTTGCCCGTCATTGACGTCACCCAGCACACTCTGTTGATACGTGGGGAGAGTGAGGCCTCGTCATCCTGGTTTTCGTCTTCCGTATGAGGGAGTGTAGAGGGCAGCTATTTCCTGACCGACTCTTTGTCTGACATCCTCGACACAAGACCAGCAAAGGAGAGCCGACGCTTACGGACATTAGTTTTGTTCCAGCAAATGTTGAAAATCGACAGAGAAATCGGCCCTGAAAAAAAGAACGGATTAATCCCTGAAAAATTGAACGGGTTAATAAACACGGAACAGTACAGGACAGCACAGAGACAAACAGTAACACATAAAACATAAAGACGTCGTTCTTCAGGAAGCAGGAACAGGAGCGCAGCGAAGATCGCCAGGATCATGATCGCCAGGAGAATCCACGGAAGCATGTCTGCACAGTGTGAGAGAGCGGAGGTGAATGAGCTCGCCTATGCTTATACACCGTGGTCAGCCGGTGACGTATTCCAATTGTGATCAATAGCGCGTGTGAATGATATCAACAAACTCTGAAAAACCGCAAATGTGTCTCTATTGTTGAATGAAAAGCTAAAGGTTCCACTGCCGGGTTAGTCTGAAAACCAGTCGTTTATCGGTTCCCTACACAACATGTTTGAACGACGCCGCTAGGTTCTAGAACTGCCGTGCCGGGTTGAATACGCGCCAGTAGCTAGCTGAACAATAAGGCCATAAAAATAGATTACTTGATTCCAAACAGCTCCCCTCCAGCCGCCGCCTGTTTTTTTCTTAACTTTTAGAATGATTTATAAACTATACCGACCGATAGCTCGTCACGACTTCAGTTAAAAATGCACACCAACCATGCCAACGTACAAGTCTTCACAGGGCCATACGGCATAGAGCTTTTGGAATATTTCGTTCGGTATCGGTACGTTATGAAATATTAGGCCTACACTAATGAATTTTGTGAGTCTCCCTCAAGTTCTGAATGACCTATATTTTCACGAACTTCTGACGAGGATCAAGTACCCGGTATTGAGTTTTGAATCGGGTCCTCTCACGGGACAGTGTGTTGAATCTTTCCTCTCACGGGACAGTATTTAGAATCGAGTCCTCTCACTTCGGGTCAAGAGTCCTCCTGGCACATGGGACAGTGGCTTGAATCGGGTGCCCGACCTCACGGAACACAGCATTGCGAATCGGATCCTCTCACTTTGACTAAATATTAGGTTCTCTCGAGACAGATCTAATTAGGGCCAATAAGTTGCCTTCTTCGATTTTACTTTTTTGCAGTGTAGACGCTTAACAAACGTTTAGTGAATAACCACTGGAACCAAAAAGACTACATTCACTTTATTTTCGATCGATACTGCCTTTCTGTCTTCTCTTGATCCTAGTTAGTTACCTAATCGTTGGTGGTAAGCTTTTTATAATCGGATGGGCTTATATGTGGTTTGTGAAAATATCCGATCGTGAAACTAAACCACAGACAGGTTACTGACTACTCTTGATCCGACCTTTATTACATCTAATTTTTCGATTTGATGATATCATTGATCTGAAATAATCAAATAACGAATAAATTTAGATTATTAACATGTTCTTAACATTTTCAGTGTAGTAAACAATCGAGTTCAGTTACTTCCGATATTTCGTCTATAAAATGCAAAGTTTTCATTTTTCATCGGGACCTGTGACGGGACTCAGGTCCTCTCACAGGAGATGCTGCACTGTTGCAGAGAGATACCGGTTTCGAAAAAAAATCGATCTCCCTCCACCATCCAGGGCTCCAAAATTTCTTGAAACTATTAAACTTTACAGAAATATCATCTTTAAAATGGCATCTACTGATATTAGCAAGAATCTACAACAGCAGGTTCCACTCGAATTCATGTTTAAATGAATCAAGACGCGCCGGGTGCACGTCACTGCGAATCAACAAAAAATCATAATTAAATTTTATTCCCGTTCTCTCTCAGTCCATGCTAAAATTAAACGATACCTTGTTTCTCCTAATCAGCCAGGTCATTCCATTGACTGCGATGAAATTTCATATTCAATTCTATAGCTGCCGGGTCTGTTGTTAGTTTGGCTAACATGATCATGAATGAATGTATAGGCCTATGTTAGAAGGTGGCAATTAATTATTAGAATATAACCAGTAAATGTTTAGCTTTTTCTTTGGTTGCTTCACATGAATATGATATATGATGGGCGACCCACCAAGTTCATGGCCTAAAAATTCAGTGAAGCTCCTATTATTACATATATATAACCTATAACAACAATCTATATGAAACACCTACATCTCTAAGCAAAACATGTTGAAGTGAAACATATCTGTAACTGATTTGACTTCTGGTTTGTAGGATGATGATGTATACGATGATAATGAGGATGATATTGATGAAATTGAAGATTGCCCTGATTCCGTTGGCTCGAAGTTGAAAGCTTGTTTAAATATCAATGATTTAACTGAAGGAACTGAGTTTGAGATCGTTCCATCTGTAACAGAAGATGAGGTTCCTTATTCAGGTAGGCCCCTCTCCTCACCTATTAGAGTTTTTTGCAAGTTTTTGAATTAACATTAAACTTAAAGCCCTTATAATCTATGCTCGGTTTTCAAGCAAAATCCTGAAAGTGCTTAAAACTGCTTCATTCCACAGTTAAACTTGAAGGATAAATCTTTTAATGTAAAAAAGTCTTTGAAATCTGCAGACTTCCATTTTTGAAATGTCTCAAAGCACTTCATTGGTTTTCGTACCACTTTTGCCTCGACCGTATGCTGCAACGAACCTTTTGAATTTCGAAATATTATGAATGAAGAGTTTGTTTTTGTAGATCAAGTAAAAAAAGAATATTTTGGAAACGGTAATAATTTGATCGCTCAAGGTGAGGACAGCGATGAGGAGGAGAATAGCGATCTTACTCCTTTCGAGAGAATCGAAAGAAAGATGCATGATATCTCGGACGGTGAAAATGGTGTGATGAAAATGGTGTTGAAGGAAGGGGCTGGAGCTCGAGTACCGGATGGGGCTTTTGTCAGAGGTATATCGCTGATTTTATGGTTTTAACTCACTAACTTCAAGCCGTCACTCTGTCTCAACTCTCTCTAAACTGCCCTATTGATGCATAGATAATTCCACGTAATTCCACGAATGAAATTGGTCTAATTAAAACCTTTTAAACCTGTTAAATTGATCTCAATCCTCAGAGAATCAGAGATGAATCATTATCATCATTACCAAAAAACATCCTCTTATTGTATTTTTGTCATTACTTAGAATTCATTTGTCAGTCATGAATTTATCTTTGAATAGTCCAATGCAGGGGCGGATCCAGGGGCATGTTGTGACAATGTCGACCAATATAAAGGGCATATATTCTTAATTTGGCGGAAAGGCGTATCAGCAAAATTTTTGAAATTTTACTATCATTTTAGAGCTTTCTGAGCATCTCTGAGAGGCATTTAGTCAAGAAAAGGTTATATGTTTAGGAAAAATATCTATTGTGAATCTCGAGTGGTAACAATGGCAAATTCTGATACAGAGAGAAAAAGTAAAAAGGCACTAAAGAATTCCACCCGTGTCGGTCGACACGGTCTAAATCCTCCCCTGCAATGAAGCTTGATGGTATTACATCTCTGTACATGATATGTTGTGTGTAGTATGTATGTGAATTAAGTGAATTAAACCGTCATCTCTTAATTTCTATTATTTTCAGTTCATTACAATGGATTCCTCGAATACAGCGATGAACCGTATGACAGTTCAAGATTGCGGGATTGTCCGGAAAAATTCACAGTCGGCGAAAGTGAGTTTGTATTGAATTTTAATTTTGATTTCACCAATAAATCAAGAGGTTCAGTTGCTCAAAAAAGTTGGTCGAAGTGGACAAATACCACAGTGACAATTTCATTGAAACGATGGAATTTGTCTAACCAAGTTTTGAGCAACTGGCCGCTGATAGATGCTTTGGTTATAATGCAGATTTTAGTGGTCACCATGTCGGTTATCCATCGATTAACTTTTGAACATCTGGCCCAAGAGGATTTCTCGTATTTCTCGAGAATTTTTGTTATTCCGACATCATTAAGAATTAAGAACACGTTTTGCTCCATCAAATTTTTCTGAGGTTTGTTATTCCTCTGTTTTCAATGATTAATTATTCTGTGATTCAGGTGAAGTGATTCCTGGATGGGAGATAGCAGTGAAAACGATGAAGAAAGGAGAATTGAGTCGATTTCTCATCAAGTCTGATTACTCGTATGGACCGAGGGGATGTCCGCCTCGTATACCCCCTGCAGCTGCTAGTCAGTACCTTTTGATATTTTTCATTGTCTGTCGTAGCTAAGCATCATAAACCTCATTAGAGGAGGACACACAAAACATCGATGTACTACTACTTGTATTTATGTTTTATTTGTATTTATACTATGCAGGGTGCTACTGAAATGGAAAACCTGACAAGTGTTTATCAATACGTGATTCATGAACAGATAAATGAATAAATTCTAACATTCAAAGATATCTCCATTCATCAGTAGATTCACTAAAAACATGGTTAAAACATGGAAAACTCGGGAAATTTTTGGGGCCACCTTGATGATGTTGTGCAGATGTAGTTGTTTTCATACTCACTGGTATTTGATATATCTATTGTGTTTGTTTTTGTTACAGTTTTATTCGAAATTGAGGTGCTCAGTTTTATGGATAGGTCGGGGGTTGATTCCTTCTTCAATAAAAATAGGGTGTGTATTTCATTATAGAAATTCATGTATCCGATAGTTTTAATTCTTCTAACATCCATCTCTTCGTTTCAATGATTTATTTTAGAGAGATCGATTGGAAACTCCGTTCTCTGATGTTATGAGAGCAGTTAGGGCGGAAGAAGAGGTAACTAACGTGAAGTTCGCTTTCTACTATTGTTTTCTAGTTTTCTTGCTTTAAACCTTCTCTTTTTTCGCATTACAGATGGCAAAAGACCAGTGGAAACGCCAGAAATATAACAAAGCACTCGTTAGATACCAACGGGTAAAAATCTTTATAAATTTTCACTGAAAGATGATATTTCTCTAGGTTCCGCGTAGTGTCGTACTTACGACTTGTATCAATGCTGTATTTTAGATAGTGACACGAGCGTTGGAAGAGGCTCGACTCGAAAATGCTGAAGACGAAACTATTCAACAGAAGCATCTTCACAAAAACTATCTTAACCTAGCGCGGTGTGCTTTAAGACAGGGCGAGTATGAAAGAGCGCGAAGCAATTGTCGTAAGGCCCTCGATATCAAGAGGGATGCGCCAACATTATTTTTAATGGGCAAGGTAAATGAAATTTGAAACTTTGCCTCTTGTTTATTGTGTAATACATACTGGTGTGTAATTATTCATGACTGATTTATTACTGAGTTTGAGGGTGGCAAATGAATTACAAATAACATCGAACTCCGCAATGCGATGTACAAGCAAATTTCATCACCGATTTATGCACAGGCGCTGAATGGTCAATACATACCGGTATGCAAGTATTCATTATATCTGATTTATTATAGAGTTTGAGGGTGACGAGCGAGTTCGCACGTGCGCGGAAATTCCTTCAAGATGCGCAGAAGTTAAAACCATCGAGTTCAGAAATAAACAAAGAATTATCCGTTTTAAACGAGTAAGTTTTTCCTTATTTGCGTAGCAATGTATCTCATCATTCAACTGTGGTCAACATCGCGTATCTGAAATGTATTTTTTTTCAGGAACGTGAAAAGCTTCAACGCGAACGAAAGAGATTTCTGGAGAAGGGCATTTAGTGGAGGCACTGATGGTTCGTATTACTATCTATCATTAGAATTACTGCCAATTGATTGTGGAAAAGTTATACAAAATATATAGTATAACTATTATGTGTTATCCGAATCAGAGGATTTATATTTCATATATAGTGTCACAAAAATATTGCCACACACATCTGAATTGAACAGTTATCACTGAGTTGATCAGATCCGACTTCAGTGGAGTCTACTTTTTATGTATTTCGTATAGGTTCATTCACATTTATTGATATTAACTTGATTTAATGCGCATACATAGAATGTGGATAGATCTATTTTTCATGTTGAGTTACTGTTCACTTCAGCAAGATGATTGAGACTATCGCATAGATCAGATGGCTTCCATAACTTAATGCAACTGTTTAGAATTAAATCGATCAGTTTTCAGTAGAATGGTATTCGTATTTGTAGATGCGACGGAAACAATCGAAACGAAAGGGAGCGAACTTTTGACGAGTCGCCCGGATTCCGAATTCAGGCGATTGATAGAAGACAAACTCATGTAGGTTTACTGATCGTGATGTCATCGTAGCGATGTTCTATCCTCTTTCTCACAGGTTTGAAAACTTACTTCAGTAGAAAACTCTGTCTTAGTAGAACGAATCTCTTTGCGGGAGGATGTGTGTTTGTTAGTGAGGAACAACTTGGGTTTGGCATGAGCAAGTCGGAACTGTTATTTTAGCCGACTTGTTTGTTGATTTTCCGATCCAACTTACACAAGTTTTAGCGTATTATTGTCGCCTGAAAATTGTGATCGTTAAATTTTTCAGCGATTTCAAAAACGATGAAGAGAAGACTGATTTGCCATTTTTCGGCGGTAGTATGTCGGTGCAAGAGATGGCAATTATTGGTGAGACGGCGAAAAAACTCGGTATCAGCGTCGTTCATAGAGGAGAAGTGAGTGTTGATCAATGTGTATGAGGTATTTTCGTTTAATCTGTGAAACTGAATTTTTTTTTATTTGCAGGGCACGAATCTCGAGATAAAATTTTCTAAAAATAGCGAAGCGTAGAAACGTTAGAAGAAACGGATACACGTGAACTCGGTTAATAATTATAGCTTCAGCTTTGACGGCTTATCACAGTTTTACTGAATATTATTATTCATAACGCCTTTACTTTAATCATGAGAACCATAATACAGTGAGGTTCGATGTACTCGATATGCATTTATGTTAAGTGTCATAATTTACTAAACGTCTTCCACCGATTTACTGAATGTATTACAGTATGTTGTTTCTGTTAAAATCATATTTTTGTACCGTTAACTCTGCTGATCGTGTCCAAATGTTATTGTTACGTCTTAAAGCGAGATAACATTTATATATAAGACCATATTGAGATTTTCCTGAACTAGTAGTCAACCCCCGATATACCGCCCTCCCATTTACCGCCATTTCGCCTACCGCCAGGTTTTCTCAATGTAAATCTCAATAAAAATGCATTGTAAAACACCCCCGATATACCGCCATACTCTCTATACCACCAAAATCGTTTTGCACCGATGTGGGCGATATATCGAGGTTGACTCTACATCTACGGGTATTATGCTTAAGTCATGCTGTGTTCAAGAAGTATTTGGTGCTACTAAAGTGAAAATTCATGAAATAAAAACTAAGGAAATGCTGAAACGTTTAGTACCGGTGTATTATAAAATACATATATATATATTTGTGTTAATATGTTATAGTTTTTTCATGTTCAGTATTCATTCAGCTTTAAAACCAGGTTCTTACGGATCGGGGAAATCGAATTCATGGAAATCCGGATTTACTTTTCCCTGCAGAGAAAATAGGGGAATTCTGACTTCTTGAAAATCATGAAATTTCAATGTTTGGTGTTATCCCGTAAGGAACATGAACCTCTTGATAAGAAACGGCTGCCATTGACAACATACCTCGCTATTTAATGAGGAACTTTTTGATTCACTGATCAGTAAGAACCCCGTGAAACATTGTTTAAA
Source organism: Tubulanus polymorphus (assembly GCF_964204645.1). Lineage (NCBI taxonomy): Eukaryota > Metazoa > Nemertea > Palaeonemertea > Tubulaniformes > Tubulanidae > Tubulanus > Tubulanus polymorphus. Next base: position 1,446,786 of record NC_134026.1, read on the forward strand.
GTTTTAAAAGTTGGTATCACTGTAACATTCAATCATGTATCTTGCTATTTACCAATCATCATACCGGTACTCGTACTATAACCTGCTTGTACATATGACTCGCGCATCTGATGGGTAAGAACAAAGTAAATATATAATCATTTAGCTACCAATTATATATGTATATGTATATACATACATATGTATGTATGTAAGTAAGTTGAGTGGATTTGGTTATATATGATCGATAGGATATTTGTTCTTGCTATCTTCTCTGTTTTGTACATATTAAACTGAACAAACCTTGCTGGCTAGGTGGTCTAGAAAGTTTGTGTGTCGGTTATTCACGTACATGTTAGTAGCATTAGCACTTTACTGAGATTGTGTTGTCTTAACCCAACTATAGTGTAATATATAGTATTCCGTGTTTTCGAACGAACGATTCTCTCTCCGGTTTCAGTTTCAGTCGACGAACGTGAAGTTGATAGTGAAATAAATTGATTTTTATACATTTATCTACAATTTCAAGAGTTTTTTTTTCTTTTTTATTCGTAAAAGGAATTCACAGAATCGCGGCAGATTTGAATGTTGACGCCCGCGTGTATATGTGTACAAAAAGTGTCAATTTACCGTTATTTTGAATTTGAAATCAATGATAGCTTACTCTCAATTCTATGTATGAGCGGGTTCTTTAACCTTTTCTTGAAATAGTTTTTCTGGCGGTTTTTCGTTGATTTACATCTCGCGGGTGTGGTATACTCTAGGATGAAGCCGAAGAAGTGGGTGAGCGCTTGTACGGTGTGGTTTGATTACTTTATAATACACCTGTATCGCAGAACCGAACTATACACACTTCATCTAGAAATAACCGAATAGAAAATGATATTTCTATAAATGTATGGAATTTATTGATGAAAAGATCTCAGTTTCATTCGCTACCGATCATTGACAAGACAAAGGCGGTTTCAAAAAAAATCGTCTGCAGCGCTGTGTCTGTTAAAGCCGTTATGTTTAAATAATTCTTTTTAAATAATTGACCAATTATAGGATATGACGGAATAAAGTAGTCTAGCATCGTGTTTGTTAACCGGGTGTCATTTAATTTTCTTTATTGTTTATTTACCGAATTTTATTCGCTGGTTTTATATGCCAATGACGTCATCATATTCTATAAATATAGAAAAGTATGTTTTCATAAAACAGATGTTCTCGACGATACAACTATTTATATGAGCAGGTTGTTTCTAACTATAGAACTGGGGGGTGTTGTAAAAGTTCAAGTGCCGTCTATTCCATCCAAATTACGAAGTTACATGTCTTAAATCGGGTTCATATTACCGGGAAGAATCCATTGGTGCTGACCATTGACCGATCGGCTGATTGGACATTTTTCCGGGAGGTCTTGGCTTGGACCTACGCGGGGTTAGGAAAATAAAAACGTTTAGATGCGTTGATCTTCCAGCGAATGTTTTTCGTCGCGTAATTGGCGATGGATGAATTGTTGGCATTTTCGTAGATACTGCACTAACACGTTTGCATTCCCATCACATGTAACAGTTTTGATCGTAAAAAAGTAATTACGCGCTGGATATAGACAATGGAAATTCCGAGAAATCCTCCATTCTCGGGGCTTCTCACCTCTCAGGAATTTATCTTTGCACCGAAGCCCGCTATTTCCAATCGGTACCGAGGTTTAGGATGCTAGACTACACCTTCACAAACGATAATACACGTAGACCTATATAAGTGTATTAAAGCACACAGTCATTTGGACTGTAGTGGGTAAGTAAGAAATGTATCCATAGATCAACGTGAATAACAATATTATATTCACCAGCAAATACAACTTCGGCTGAGCTGGTTAAATTTTTAATGATTTAACAATGATTAACGCTACTCGCCATCACCATTGGCTACATCAGCATCCTTGTCAACTGAGGCCGAATGCAATACATTCTCTTGTACTATAACGAACGAGCACTGCTGTTACGCCCATCTTGACCGATCAACCAAAATTGTGTCTGGTAAGATATGTGTAGTTATGACTAGGTTGTAATGACTGAAAGGGTCCGACAAACGTTATACCCGCAAGCACACAGGCGGGCTCGAGAACAAAAACACAATGGGTATAGGACAGGTTCTCTTCAATCTGGTTCGCTGCTGAGTATACCAACTTTTCTACCAACCCAGCGACATTTCTCTTTTACTTCTTCTTGCATGAGGTTGAAACACATCGCCAATACGGATAATCCAAACGCTAGGTAAAGAGCACAGGCCACCAGTTTCTCCTGCGAGGCCCACGAGCCCAATTTCATTCCTGGGACAATATCTCCGAATCCTATAGTACTTAATGTTACAAAACAGAAGTAGGAACCGGTTAAATAGTCCCAGCCTTCCCAACGCGCGAACAAAATCGACCCGAAGAAAACGTACCCTGCAATAAGTAGTAAACACAAAACAATCGGGACTCGTACTTTCTGTTCTTTGTGAGACTTATGTTCGACTTCGATATCGACACTTTTTGTATGTTTTAGGGCGCTAATTCTATCTAGGTTGCGGCTTCTATGTTTTGCACTTCCACTGGCGCTACCACCGCTTTCTTCACCGGCGGCGGCTAATGCAAACATTGCTTCCGTGTCACTTTTCCATCGTTTATCCTTTCGACGATTTCGTTTTCGTCGATTTGATCTGTTACGACGTAAACGAGCTCGTCTAGCCGTTTCTTCTTCCTGAATTTCCTCTGGTGTTTTAGCCTCCTGTTCCGGATTGCTTTCGCCGAAACCGTTCGTCAAGTCGGTTTCCTTGCAATCCAACAACTCGTTGACACTGATCAAGATATCTTCGTCTTTCAACAGAATTTTTGTATCTTCGAGCGACAAATTCCCGCTTTTGAATTCGTCGTATTGGTAAAACAAATCCGCAAAATCTGTCGGAGTTTCTACATGATTTTCCTCGCAATGTTCTAACAAGCTTGTCTCCGTCAACGTACTTTCACGATTTGGCGTATCCTTTGCGTTCTTGCCTCCTTTAGCTTCGTCTTTATTAGTTTTTTCTTTTTTAGTTTTCTTCTTTTTGCCCTTTTTATTGGCTTTAGTGTCGTTTTCGATCGGATGTTGTTGACTATTTTCTGGATCGACGTCCGTACCGGCTCGTCGCCGACGATTCTGCTTCGAAGCTCGGAAACAAATACAACATACTCCGCAGCAAACCCGAGCGTATAACATTCGAAAGCAGTCCGCAAGAAAATCGCCGATATTAGCGAGACACAGGAAAGTAAGGGGTATTCCGATCAATGCATAAAGTATCGTCGCTACACGCCCAGTCTTGGTTTTGGGCGCCACGTGACCATATCCTGAAACAGAAAAAAAGAAACTAACAATTTCGATTCAAAATTAGTGTGTATTCAAAGGTCACGGGGAAAGTGACAATGAATGAAATTACATTGACCGATGCAGCCAATAAAAGTAGTTTAGAAGAGTTTTACGTCCCAACAGCAAGTAACAGTGTAACCCTAGTGGGTCTTAAGAGAGATGGCTCACAACCTGACTATACGTAAGTAAACAGAGTTTAGTCCATGTATATGTCTAGGCAGCCAACGCCAGAGGTGGTTTCGAAGCAGGGACCTCTTTGTTCCCAGTCCTCCACTCAACCAACTTAGCTAACTGCACAGGATAAGTCTATTTGATCAGTAGCTATACAGATTGATGTCATACGATATATACGTATGTATTACGTGACATATTGAGTAACACTATCCGAGCGTGTGATCTCGTTAATGGGATTTCTATTCGGGTTCTAGGCAGAGAAACTTTCTCTGCAGCTTTTGCCTGATATTGTGCAGACGGTAACAAGAAAATATTAGATTTCTGTGAGTGAGGAACTTTGGCTGACATTGGTTTTATCCGTGTATATCAAGAAAAATAACGTGATCTGTACAGAGCGATTCGGCTGCTAGATAAAAGGATTATAGAACACTGTGGAAGCAAAATCTTTTCAAGTTTGTCTGTTTTTGCTAAGAAAACATTATTTTTTACTATCTATCCATTTGCTTGTACCTACTGTCGGTGCGCACATAACTTAACGTTGCGAGGTGCAATACGCGTTGAAAAGGTCAGAATTACTAACATTCTCTGGAAATAAATTACGCAAACGAACATACTGTTCGAAACAATTACTTCAAAATATTTAAGGAGCCAGACCTTGGTAATTGGTGCTCATTCACTATGCGCTACACCTGTCCTTTTACAAGTTCAGTCCCGTAAAGCGCTACTACGGTCATTACTCTAACGAAAGATTTCTAGATCATTAAACTAAATGGTTCTAGAATTGCCGAATTCCAACGTGAATGAAGATAAAACTATTGCGGTAACCGACGCTGTTAGTAACGGATGGGGTTTGTTTGAAGTTTCAGCTGTTTATTGAAAATGAAAGGATGAATGTCTTTTGTAAAAACACTGATAGCTATCGGCATTCGATATAAAAATCATTTACATCCACGAAAAAAATGCGACAATTTTTGCAAGTTGAAATTTCGAATCTTTTCCTGAAAACGAATATTGTGACTGCGTTTGCTGATCTAATTGCGAGCGCATACGAATCACATTTTCCATATTACGTTTGCGAACACTTATTGAACGCAAATCATCAATGTGAGATATATCTTCGACTGTTCGAAAAAACCCTGGATGCACTTGTCCTTCGAAACCAGTACCATATACACTCACTAATATCCCGATAATCTAAGAGAGACAGAACTAGTATGTTAAAATCTCGTGACGAAACCTCTTCTCTATCTTCGCGATATAGAATTTTCGTCATCTTGGTGTATATATTAAAAATGAAAATTCTCTCGGCAACAGACTCGTTGGCGGGTCAGATGAGTTGTAAGAATTACTAGGGATCACATACTCAATCAATATTTGTTAATATGTTCGCGTATTCTGCAGATATTTGCGGAAAATGTCACTTTGAGCATCTCAAGGATTTTTCGAGTGGCGTTCGCGACGCACGACGGGTATTCTTTTTAACGATTTAACGTTTAAATTTGACGTTAAGTTATCTAAATGACGCGGCGACTCGTCACCACTAAGAGTCTGGCAAGTTGCATACGTCCCATGTGAAGCCGTACTCTTTCTCATCGTATTTTCCAGTATATAACATATCCATGTTCTCAGTTTTTGGTGCGTTATTAATATTCACTTCGGAATTGATCGTCTGCAATGTAAAACTTACTGATATATGGCCATTCACAACTGACGTCATCTTTCTTATAAAGTATATGCAGCTTTTCATAACGTTAGAATTAAGTATACGCACTCTTGTAAGCGTTAGTCATTTGTAACGATGAAGAGAGTAAATTACTGTTAAGAATTTCATGAGCTGCCAATCAAAATATGTATATATATATATATATATATACCAGATATATAAAAGTATCTGATAGCAACAGTTCAAGGTCGATCCAGAAAAATATGGACAAACTGTTTCAGTATTTCATGCAAAAACTGTTCAACCAAATTTTCCGATTATCAAGTAATGATTTGCATTTCATCGCGTTTCATTTGCCACATCACTTTTAACGAGACAAAAAAGAAATAAGGGCGCACATAACCACGAATCCCCATCGTCTTGTTACTGGCCACTTAACTAATTCCTTAACTAATCCGCTTTTTTCTTAAAAAATCATTCTCTGTTCGATGGCATCGTATAATTTTGTAACGCAATTATGAACATTGCCCTTTCAGTTTATACCTGAAAATTTCGAACGCTGCAAAAACAAATTCATAAATCATCGTTTTGTATTGAACATGGATGTTGATTCATCAATTCATCGAGCTGCTATTTGACATCTGCTCCTGATCTTGGACGGCGTGTGTGCGTGGGAAACAGTTCATGAACAATCTGACGGTAGAACCTGGGACGACGTTGATATCTTTTCTTGTCCGCAACTTAGGAATTTGGGAAGTGGACAAATCTACACACACACACACAGACCGCCGATACGCATGTTTCGGGAATTAGAGCAATGGAAATTATTCCCTGTTTTCAGGATATTTCACGCTAAAGAATCATCCGAATTTATTCAATCTCGACAGCTCTTTTGCAGGCGCTTTTCGTAGAAATTTACTCAAAACAGCTTTTAGCATTAACATACCTATAAATAGCCTGGACGCCGGTGTTTACCTGGCACTTGATAGGCGAGATGTTAGTCAAACGGACAAACCCAAGAAATAGCAGGGTTTACAACGTTTATATCGTTGATAAGAAATACTAAATCGGTTCCTAACTGTGCAGGTTACAACAACGTTTCAGTCGCTTTATGAATAAGAATTTGTGAATTCGATATCCGAATCAAAATGGTTGAAATTAAATATATATAACTGACGAAATGTTTGAGTATCTTTCCGAGATTTACTTCGGACATTTTGTACAGGTTTTTAAACAAAAGACACGAATGTCGACGGTATTGTAGAACGTGAAATATTGCATATAACAAAGCAATAAACACGGCATAGGTTAGTTTGGTACACGAGTTGTACACGGTAGTTTGGACAACTAACAAACGTTTTACTAATAAAAGCTCAAGGTTTTATCGGTAATAAACGGTCCAGTGAATGCTACAGATTCGGAGATGATACTGATTCTCGAGCAGATAGCGAAAGAGATCGTTTATTTCCGGACAAATATGATTTCGTGACTTAATTATAATTACGTCTGCTATTTTCGGCCGCTGTGCTGCGTATGTTATTTACGCGGAATTTTCGCTCTGTCTAATTTTTAGCTGCAGTTCAATCAGTCAGATTATTCCCGAAATGTCGCCATGCTTGATTAATTAATGGCTGTATAATGTTGAGCCAGACTCTTAAGTCAATATTGATCCCTTATTAAGTATATTACGTTGGGCCACAGCTAATTATAACTATGGAACTAGATTTGAGACTTCATTTTCATAAATGGATATTTTTGAATTCAAAGTTCAGTAAAGAACAGTCCACGAGAAAAAGACTAAATGAATCGTGCTGCAAAGATTCGTGAAATCTTAAGCTTGGATTGAAACTGCTACATGTACAGGATCAGATAGAGCGATGGGAATAATCACTAATCTAACATTGAGAACATTATTTAGTAAGTAAAACCTTTACTAGAAGTACTAATCAATCATTTAGAGTAAACTATTTCGTACATGACCTTCAAACAGTAAGGTTCTCCTATACGCCGTGTCTTATTCCTCGGTTCAAGGCTTGATCAAAGTTCTTACATACGATAAACAGTTACTTACATATTCCACTGTATTGGATAGATATATACATAATAGTTATATTGATGATAACAGCTTTAGCCCACCTGAAATCAATCACGTTGCTTACACAAATTATGAAAGCATAAAAATCGTTAAGATACAATAAAACTTTGAGATATTAAATAGATGAAAAAGTACGCTTCAAATGTTCTTGTAAAAAGGTAGGTTTTAAGATAACGTTGATGGGCTTTCACTGACATTTCTAATGATAGAATTCCATAGATAAGAAGCAGAGGAGAAATACGTTTCAGGTGAAAGAGACTTTCCAAAAGATGACTTCGCCCACGTTATTACTAATCATCGTGAATCCCTAGGGTTTTTTTCGTGGTTCAATCAAGCGCCATCGATTAGATAACACGTCACAGGGATTTGGAACGATTTGATCAAGATTTCATACAATTTCTGTAAAGGAACCGCGGATTATTTTCGTGCATCATAATTCTTTCTTCATTATCACGGTTTTAGCGCATTGAGTCTTGGTGAAATGAAAGACAGCCATAAATAAGTTGCCGATGAACGCTTTTCGCACAGTAGATAGCCGTTATTTTATATAGACGAGTTACGAGACCTTTGGTGAAGTAATCGAACGGGGTTATTTTCAGATAAATCGATCTATTTTAGAATTAAATGATCAAAAAAGCATCGCGTTAAGAAGAACATCACAAAATCCAACTATATACGCTTTTAACCGACGTAACAAACCATTACCTATCACGCTTTAACAAGTGCTAATGTGTTTTATTCTATCGTCTACTGTATTTTCCAGACTAAGGTCAAATTCACAGGCGATACGCATTTCCATCGCCGAGGAGCTGGATGGCTTTATTTCATCGTAAATAAATCTATCCATCAACTCGATTTCTTCGCTGAAAAAAAAATCCGATTCTCAATAAAACGTCGTCGCGCCGTTTACACGAATTATACGAATATCATTTTTCGAATGAAGAAAATATTGCTTTTGTTCGTGCGAACTGCATGTTTCTTTAGCTGAAATCTTTTTTTATAACTTCCGTAAATTCATTACCCGTCAGACAAATAACGCCTATTATTCACAATCTGATACGTTTTATCGTTTATTTACGTACATGTTTTTCGTGAGTTTTACCGTTACTGGCAAAAGGTTAAATATGCAACAACAAACAGCTTTAATGATAGAATTGAATGAAACGTTGATCCAAACCTGGATCTTGATTACTTAATGAAATAACGGCCAACGTATTTAAGACCTGTTTCAGGATTTATCTCAGACAACCTTATAGTTCATATCTTTTATGAATTGAAATTGACCCAGACATAAGTCAACTAGACTCATCAACTTCGAGAGATTTCCTCGAATAATCCGCTCCGTTCTGCGTGAGTGAGTATATTGAAACAAGAGCTGATATTGATGAACTCCGACAATGTCAACACGTATTACCTACTTCACACAATTTATCATTCTGACATTAAACACGATTACATTCTAACACATAAAATATCACCATCTCTAAAATTCACTTCAGTTCGGATATTTTTCTTACGCCCCACAAAGGTGTGGTGGCGTAAAATGACACCAGTGCGTGCATTGAAATTGCGACTGAATCTCTTATAACCCTCAATGGTTCGATTTAAGAATTATTTATCTCTCTCAGATTCGGAGACAATTCGTCTCTGATTTGATGAATCAAGTTTAGTTATTCAGGGAAATGTCAACTACAGCCCACGACAACTTACCCGAGAGTTTGGAATGCGAAAATATAGAAATTGTTGACGTTTTATATCTAATTAATAATTGATGAGAAGGATTTCTGGGAAATTCAATAATAATAGTGAAGACATGTGGTGTTTTGTTTGAGAAGGTTTTGAGGCGAATGTAGGATCGTGGAGATTCAGATTGCGTGTATATGGTAGTATCTGATGATGAAAGTAGACATATACTCAGATCGCACTACCGTTTATCACATGGCGAATGTGCACCCGAAGTAAATAATAGACCCTTATCGAATGTGCAGTGAGATGTATCCGAACTCAAGTCGGAAATGAACTTAATGCTGACATTAAAAGATTAAACCGTTACAACGACCGTGGTATCTCTGTAATGATGACGTCAATCATGGCTGACCGATGAAAGGCAATTTATCTTTTTTTGGATCCGAGAAAGATCGGCTGGTTACGAATAGAACAATGTAGTTATATCTTTATATGGCAATATCGCAGCCTTGTGCAGTATATCTAACACTGAAGAAAATCATCAAAACGATTCATTTTCTGTTAATTCGCCGGTAGAATATAGTTTGTTAAAACCGAATTGATATTTATTGAACTGATAAAGACTGATTTTGATGAAACATCGTACACTTCATTGTACGGCCATTCCAACCAGCGACGCAGAAAACCCGTTATCGCTGCTTTGCAGCTACATTTGATATTAAAGTATCTAAATGTTGTAACTCGACATTTGACACGATTATCATGATCAGGAACACAGTGCATTTTCGGATTTTATAGAGATGGAGTGATGTTGATCATCCGGTCGCCTTCGCGTATAGTCAAGCATTTCTAAATTTTAGGAGGGAAATATTGTAAATCTCAGATCGTTATAAAGATTTCAAAGAAGTCTGCGCATAACGGTTCGAAAGTGCAGCGCAAGTTTGAACCCCTGGTAGCGGATGGTATCGACAAGCACCAATCAACGTTAATAACTCGGTTCGCTACAGCACAATGGCGGGATATGATAAGATAAAGTTATTTTACGGCTCAGTGTGAAATCGACCGAACGCGAAATGAATTTTTTTATAAAGATGTGTTAAGTCGGTATCATTTACCTCGGCTTGGTGGAACAGGTGGCATTTTAAAATAGTTAATAAGCAGCTAATGAGCGCTCGCCACGTAAAACTTGCGAAATCTGTTTCTGTCTGATGATATAGTCCGGCGGTGTTACGTATCTTTATAAATACTTCCTTCTGTTTAGACAGATGTAAAAACACTTTCAATATTATTGTCAAATAAGACGCAATGCTTCTCTTGCCATTGCTCAATTCGTTGTGTAAACGCATGCCGCATATTTTGACTGACAGCATTTTTGCTTTTCCTGCGCCATGTGCGTATATAAAAATAAAACAACATGGAAATGGATAAAGGTCACGAAGAAGAACGTGTAATAAATATTACGGAGCAAAGTGGTTCATACTTGATTGTCGGTAAATTCGCAATATTCTCCGTAAAATACAACCGCGTAGCAATCGTTGACAGAGACTTGGCGTCGAAAGTCTTGAAAAATTATACGGTTTAAGATTTACAAATACTTCGATTTTTCAAAAGAAATGATATTTAGTTCTCATTTGATAAAAGGGTTTTCTTTTGTTCGCATAACAAAGACCTGGAAGAACAGAAAAAAAACTTATACATAAGTAACTAAGTAAGCTAATCATTATATACTCATATAACAATGCCCCAAACGCAACCTCTTCTCACTACAAGATCTTATCTATACATTTCTTATCACGGCGTGCTATTCCTGGATATAAACTTCAGACACGCAGGATTAAAACAGAGAACAGATAATAATGATAATGCTGGCGTTTGTCTCTTTAGAATAAGTATCCGAAATCTCGCAGGGCTTTGTGTGCGCAAAATAAGCAGAAAGTATATTCGATTTCCTAGCAATTGGATATCTTAATACCTCTCAACTATTTGAGCTGATTACCTTCAACAATAATTGGCGGTGAAAAATCTTTGCGAAAGCAAAAAAAAGAAAGAAAGAAATGCAGCCCTGGATTTGGAGTTTCATAAGCCAATCTAATATTTTGAAGCTGAAATAAATGGTAGAGAATACGATATGACATATGGTGAATTGGTGTTTTTTTGCGGCGTACATTCAGTATGGACTAAAACCCATCTAATTGGCGTTCAACGATGCGTATATAATATGCATATTTACTAGTTACCTATTAATCACCGAATCAATCTTCTCTCCGAACTACGATATGCTCTAAAATATCGTAACATATCATATCAAATCTCAGCTTAGGGCGGATTAGTCGTTTTAGTGGGCTTCATGATTCAAATTGTCAGGAAAACAATGAAAAAATAATGAATAAAAACGATGTAATATGATACATATTTCGAATTAGAAAATGTTCAATTTTCTTCGTTTTGCCCAAAGCATTGCTGTATATTCAATTTTGATATGATCGTGACGTCGTTAAATCAGTAGACAAATATAACACGACGATGATACTTCATTATAACCGCACTTCTACGAGCCGAGAGCCGCATAATCGTTCATTGCCAATGTAATAACTAATGAACTTATGTTTCCCAGGAAAAACACTCGCACAAGGGCATCATTTATATTAGAACATTATACGTATGTGAACTATAAATAAGATCCATCAGCAGACGTATTTCTAATTACCGATTAGCAACCAGTTCAGGTGAATTAAACGCTTACAAATATGTTTGTTACCGCCATTATTATTGAATTACACTAATCATATAAAAAATTGACTTTTTCTTACTTTAGTTCTTTCTTTTATCTTTGTTGAATGATTAGATCTTTCTATTAAAGATCGAAGAGAGATTTCTCTCTCTCTTCGTGACTCAATATCTGAGAGGGATGTTTTTCTAATGTTTTGTTACGTAATGTATTGATAACGATGGCTTCATTTACGTAGGCGTATAGACGGTGGATTGCCAATTCGATAAAAAAAACTCTTCTCATCAGTTTTGTGCGTTCACACTTTCCAAAAAATACATCATCAAAAGTTGTTTGTGAAGGAGAGAGAAATTGTACAGTTGACTCCTATAGCCGAGTAATACATTGCATTAACTATTTTAACATACCGACATAATGTTCGTTGTCACAACTGGAGTACCTCGCATGTCAGTTCCGAAACGTTAAGGCTTCAAGCACTTTATGTACGAATTAGATTTTAAATTGAATGTAAATAGTGACTTCTTCCTCGACTGCCTTTCGATTTCTGAACAGCCTGTTGTTCAGTACTGAAGAAACTAATACAGGCTAAGATGTTTTCGAAGCGAGGATCAGTGCTATATTTGGCCCATTTTCGATAACAAATGAATATGCGGAATAATGAAAATCTTCTCGGAAAAATTGAGCAATTCTTCATATGTTTCCTGTTTGTATGAAATCGATTAATTTTAGTTTTACCGCGAATTTTGTATTATCATGAACCTCCTGTATGTATTCATCCATGATTTGCAACACTTTTCAGACTATATTTCTCACCAGCAAGTTATAGATAATAAAAGTGCGAATTATCTTACAAAAAACCGAGGTAAACGCAAACTAATGTGGTCAATAGATAAACCATGCCGTAAATAAACACAATCGTTTTGCAGAATCAAGATAAAACTTTTTCTTAAGTTATCTATTTCGGAATCTTTCAAATAATGATATTCGACAAAATTTGTTTATAACTAAAAGATTTCTCATCTTCAGAAATGTAGTTCCTAAAACTTCGAAAAAATTCCTATCGATGATTATACAATCAGAAAAGCTATAAATTGAAGTTCCCAAATGTTTCTGAACATTCGATTTCCGCATATGAAGTTTTTTCTTTTCAAAATCACGTGTCTTACTTATAAACCTCTGTGTGTGTGTGGGGGGGAGGGGGGGGGGGGGGGTTGCGCCCACAGTCGACATTCACGATAGAAAATAGTTCAAAAGTTCTTTGTTTAAACGAGTGAAAACAAGGAAAATATTTTTTTGTATCCATCGAATACACCTTAGATTTTTTAAGATATTAACGAGACGAGACGTTTGTTGGCTACCGTGAATTAAGTAAATAAAATAGCTAAGATTACTTTTTGACTTGTGTAAACAAGGTTTAAGGTATAGGCAACCGTGCAGTCTGTTATTGACTGTATCCCGAGAGCACACATCAGAAACTACGAAATGATACTATACGTGGTGATATACTATGCTTACCGATAGTCGTGATGACTGTTACTGCAAACAATAAAGCCCCAGCGTATGACCATTTTAATTCGGAGTTATCTTCGCCATCCCAACCTTCCGATTTGACGGCACGAAACACGTATTTCTGGTAGTCTTGTAGAATTGTATCGACTTCTTTAGAATAATTGCTAATCATATCCTGTCTAATTTGTTCGAGATCAATGGCTTTACGGACAATTTTACTGACCGTTTTGTTACGATGTTCGCGAGCATATACATTCGTTTTTTCTTCGTTGGGCGCTTCCAACGCCTGGAACAATAAGCCACCCATGATGGAATAGCCAACTACTAAACCACTCAGACCTATATGGGAAAACAGGAAGGTCCAAGCGGTCTTACAACAGTTTTTAAATTTGCGCCATTGGCGTCTAGTTCGTTCTTGTTTCAATTGTTTTTCGAGTTCGAGTTCGAGCTCAATTTGCTGAAGTTCAAAATCATCGACGGACGCTTCATCAGAAGTTCCGCCTTCGGCTCTAGATTTTTTCCTTCGAAACTTTTTTGAGAACATTGTCAACATCGCCCTACCTTCTAGCCCCCGACCGACAAGAAAAATATGATAATTCCTTCAGGCGCCATTATCATTCTGCGGCAATTACCTCAACAAACCTACGACATTTTATCTCAACTTCAGCTGATGTTTCCTCGGAAATTCACTACGTTATTTTAAACTGTAATATCCGTTGAATCGCCTCGTTTATGATTTCTGCCTCCTCTAAATAATCCAAAACTATATATCAACGTTAGAGCTCACGTGGAAAACTCTCAAATGATCACGCACGCTTGCTGACAACTTCTGCGAAATATTATGGAATTACTTCACTTCAATGACTTTATCCTGAGAAAAAACAAACGTTTTTTTATCGAGAAAACGAAGTACGTCGTGAATCACCGATACAATAGGTACGTAATCACCACTTATTTTCGAAACAAAACAATAATTTCCCGTATAATTTCTGCGGCGTAAATGTTCCAGCTCGAGAGCGACTTCGATGATTTACGCCTGCTCCAACGGCGGAAGACCATGAAATACAGTCTCCCACTACAGCGTATCGTTATTGCACCTGTAAACTTGCCGACTAGAGCAGGCCGCGATTTATTCGCGGTGACATTTCAACCTTTTTCGAGAAGCAACAACTAGATACGTAAGAACCCCGTCCTATTCTTGCGTACATACGGAACGTTACCGCCGCAATCGCAAGTAACCGCCTTCGTTTACATTAGTTGAACGCCAAGTGTTGTATGCATCTCTCCATCTCTCTCTAGTCTTTCTCTCTCTCTCTCTTCCCTCACTCTTTTCCCTCACTCTCTAACGCAGACGGCTTGGCTATGAACCTACAGTTTTCTTTCTTCTTTTACGTTCGTGGCGATAATAAACGAGTATAGTTTTAACTGATGAAATTATACCACTTTTCACCCTGAAGTACCGGTCGACCGAGCAGACGTTAGGCACGCTGGTAAACTATGACGTCACTCGCAAACTGTAATTAATGGTTTGTCTGCTGAGGTATTGTAAACACTGGAAGAATTGGAGATCATATGTGCCGTGATCTGATATGAAAAATAAATGCTGAATGCGATGTTGTACTCCCAGACTATCACCAGGATATCGAGTAATTTCTCGCAACTATACAAATAAAAACTTTCGCGAAAAGAGCTTCATAATATGCTTATCATTGAAACTTGTTGAACGCCCACATAGAATTCAGATGAGAATAAGCAAAAGGCTATGCAACTTCGTCTAACTATGGTTTTTTAATCGGATTTTTGTGTCTGTAGAATGAGCATCATCGAAAACCTGCTCAGAGAGAAGGGTGGACTTTTTAGCAGAAATAAAAACAATATTCGTAAAAAAAACTCGTGGGTTGGCTCGAATCCCGAGGGGATATCGTGTACAAATTTATTGCCTTCATCGAAGCGATATATCAAGATCAACATGTTACGTCAAAACATATTGGAAAGAGGAAGAGATTATAAGAAACTGTCAGGGAAAAAACGATTCGAGTATAGTGTTCAACTTCGAGAACATAAAATGCTTAGATTAAAACTGACAAAACATCGATTCTTCTTCGTTCTAGTTCATAGTCTTTTTTCGGCAACGATTATCATAACCTTTTCTTTATTTCTTTAAAAGACACTTCTATATTCGAATATTCTATCTCGTAGCGTGGACGCTGTTACGCATACGAGGACCAACTTCTACAATAGGTTTGACACTCAATGTTAAGATTAGTTCATTTTCAATGTTTCGACCGTCACATTCTAACAGAGTTCTATGTTACTGAATCCAATTGCCTACTACAATGCTGTTTTAAGTACTGCTAAGTTTTTTTTACTAAAACTCTCATGGATGTAATGATGATTGGGAAATACTACGATATGGGCTCTGAAAGGTACAGACGGCAGTATCCCGTCATATCATTCGATGGATGCCATTGATACATGATGGAAATAAACCGGAAGACATTAGTCTACAGATTTGATGAGAGTAGCACGAGTATACTTCAATGATATTGAATGATTTCTAGTAGGTGATCATCTCTTATCCCATTTCACGAGTCAAAATCTACGTGACGTCTCGGTATTGATGGTAGGAGACGGTGCGTATATACCACGTACCGTGCGCTTACTAGAATTCAAGCTTCGCGAAATCGGTGATATGAAATATATCGTGAAGTGCAATTGAAAATTCAAAAGACTGCATCTCATCACTTCGACGAAGCGTTTTACGAGTATTTGTCTGGATAATGACTCGGGTAAAAAGTGGATGACGACATTTTCGGTCAATAGGCTCCGCGAAGGATAATGATAGTATTTGTCAGACGGTGGAGTGAAGTGATGCGTATATATCAGTAATTAAGCAAGTCCTGTGACCGATTGATCCCTTATGAATGGATAAGTCATCATTAGATAATCGACGTCAGCTTGAAAATCATATCAGACATGAATCCGGGTAACTTGTTTTCATCTGGGTTTTTTTAACGAAGGGAACAAGAT
The DNA here is from genome assembly GCF_964204645.1 of Tubulanus polymorphus. Taxonomy (NCBI): domain Eukaryota; kingdom Metazoa; phylum Nemertea; class Palaeonemertea; order Tubulaniformes; family Tubulanidae; genus Tubulanus; species Tubulanus polymorphus. Next base: position 1,463,021 of record NC_134026.1, read on the forward strand.
CTATGACGACAATGACGTATTCATTACTTAAAGGAGATTCCGACTAGTTTCTTTTGTCGTATAGATGAGACTTCAGATGATTTAGTCGATCGCTGTATTCAGTTTGGTTAATGTTATCGATACACACTGCAGACCCTCGCACTGAGGAAACTGATATGAGAACCGCGTGATGTTCCCTGCTGCCGAACGTTGAGGAGAGCTCTTCATTTCGCGACTGAATTTCCTATTTGCATTCTCACACGAATATTGCTAGTTCGAGAGGCCAGAAATCTCCTTCTTCGGTTTTCTTGTCAAATTTGGAATACATATATATCGGAAGATCGTCAGAAAACCGTCAACAGAAAACCGTTATCGATACGTGGACGAGAGATACCGAAACGGCCCCCATATTGGACTTTATACCACAGATTTCAAGGTCTTATCGAACGGTCAAGCTTTTGAACTTTATGAATCAGGGTCATGTTTGTAAAAAAAAAGGTCATGGTCACTTGTTGATAAATACTGACCATTTTATGGCTTCAGGCCGAATTTATACACAATCATTCTTGAATTGCTTAAATTTGAAAGAAAATCTAACAATGAAAATGGAACAAAGTAGAATTTATCGGATCCAAATCTATTATGTATAAATCTATTTTGCGTCAGAAGTCTTTGAAATACGAGGGCCTTTAAAAATGATCAAGCTTTTAAGACACATGGTTTGTTTTTGCACATCATTACATCGTCAACAACAGGTTTTGAAAACTTATGACTACTGAAAAACAGAATCCACAAATGTATAAGATAAAAACCAGGGCCAGGACTCTTTTTCGAAGAATACCATACAACTGCCACTGACTTCTATCTTCCATCATTGCTGATTATAATTAAATTTTAACAACTAGATATCCACTGAACTGCGTAAAACATCTCGTGTTGCTGCTATCCATATGGTTTTATTTACACAAGATTTCACCTTATTGCGTTCTAAAATTCTCATACTTTGAATCGACATTTGCTTATTGCACGTATAAACAAACGTGTTTTGTATCGATATACTCCGTAATATTCAGCTTGTAAATATTTTCTTGCAATTTTTCTCGTCCTTTCGTGTCAGAAAAGAACCTTAATATTAAACAGTCTATCCGAATTCATAGTCACTTCCATAATCTAAAGGAAAATGAAATGTACAGAATTTCGGTAATTTTTACTATCTATTCGACGTCATACAAAATAAGTATGTACCAGTTTATGGGACCTGACAAACAACCCTTTCTAAAATCCTGTATACTTTTCCAATATAGCCTACATGTACATGATATATTATACGATGCGCATTAGTACATAGTGGTTCTAGTTTGGAGACTTAGTACAATACTTCAGTTGAGGTTGACGTCATTGACATCGGATTGTGAAACCCACTTCCAACTTCGGGTTTTCTTTTTCGGGTGCAGCGGAATATTTCACCGAGTGTAGCCCTGAACGATCTTCCGACGGCTAAATAAATGAGAAAGTTGATTGAACAGTTTATCGTAAACATGACGTCGCCGACGATAACCGCCTTGACGTCGACGTGAGAGGTTTCCAAGTTCAAATCATGCAGTACCATGATCGTGGTGACAAAACTAGTCAGCATTAGAACTGTAAACATGCTAGCAATAGCGACCAGATACACAGTGACATTATGAGTCCGTGATCTACCATCTATGTCATGGGATTGATAACGCATTTTCCGCAACTTGAAAATGATCAACGGGTTGAGAATTGCTACCAAAGCGATCGGCAATAGTATGTTAATAATACAGTCGATACCGTAATAAACAGCGTGATAATATTTGTCGTGAAGTAGAGATGATGGCGCGGGGAATTTAACGCTTTTATTCAGCGCGATATCGAAACATTCTTCGAGTTTAAACTCGAAAAATCGCGGCAAACAGAAAATTACTGTGTAACACAGTAGCGCAAAACACATGATCAGTAACGGGCGGGTTCGTCTAAAACGAACTGTCCTCAGGGGCCAAAACATTCCGACGAATCGAGTAGTTGTGATGGACGCCACTAATAAAACCTCGTAGGTCTTCGCGATGTCGAAAAATCCGTTAAATTCGGCTAAATGTAGCCGAAAAAAGTCTCCGTAACTCGCAAAATCTTTATGCCATCGACTCGCAATTTCTAAAGTCTTAGACAGAAATACCATGACGAGCACATAGTTATCCGCTAATGCCAATATCTGCAATAGAAACGTACTGGAGCCGCCTAGCTGCATTCTCCAACGCCCTATTTGTAAAACTACGATAGATAATATATTACAAACGAAACCTATACAACAGATCGGGCCGCATATACACAGATATCCGATCCATTCCCAGCCAGCTATAGTCGCATCGACTGTCATCGGCTGCAAGTTCTCCCCATCGTCCAAACTTGTATTGGCGAGTAGAGCACTGGCGGGACAAACCTTCTGCATTTTTTTAATATTTTGTCCTTTCTTGCTGAATTCAGATGAAGAGTTGTGTTACACGTGTATCAATAAAACAATAGCCATCGACTTCCTAATCGCGGTGTTTAGCCTACATAAACCGAAGAGTGTGTTAGCTGCTAGATTTCTAAGCTTTCGACGCCGTCTAAGAATTTCAATTACCTGTCACTTTGAATCTTCAGTTCCCGAACAACTGTCTGTAAAACTTGACCATATTTAACCCGTGTCATGTATACATATGATTTACCTCTCACAGTCAACATCGCAATTCCTTCCTTATCATATATTCGATATGATTTTATTAACTCAAGGTAAATAATCAGTGTTTACTATGTGCGGATCGGCGCCGCCGAGGGCGAAAGTCACTACTGATTTGCTGGTCATACTACAGGCCTTGATCGGGGATCGATGTCAATAACCGGGCGGCTGCCGTGTTTTGATTCTTGATACAAACATTAATTTCCAACCCTAATTATCCCCCTTTTCTTGTCCCCGTAACAGTTAAGACCGTTGTTTTTACCAGCAAAGCAACCATAAGTCTAATAGGAACTTGATGACATGCGCCGAGTGCCGTTCCTTTGCCCCAGACCAAAGGGGGATGTGTGCACCAAGGGCCAAATTTCGGTTTTCGTAGCTAGTCGACCAAGTCAGAACTAATAACCGAATGCCAACTATTTCCAGAATATACTTCCGACTAACGGACATTCGGTTACGTTTAGTTCGACTTTAGTCGACTAACTCAGATAACGGAAGGTCTAGTACCTAGTCGTCGTTCTACAAATCGGTTGTAGGGAACCGGTAACAACGACTATTCAGACTAACGGAAGGCAGGATGTTGGTACCCGTAGTCGAGGAACGCCGACGTCTCGTCCAGTCCGGAGCGAAGTCCGCAGATGAAAGCGTACCGTGGCAGTCGAAGGTGGTTAGACTCTGGCAGTCGAGTTAAAAGTAAATTTTACATAGATGGCAGCACCGAACGGCTAGAAAACAATCAAAATGGAGACAGCTGCTTAGCTTAGTGCAGTTCAGTGTTTTGGTGGATTGATTTTGACGCACAATACATTGATTACATCGTGAAAGCAGCTGTGCGGATAATCTCAGTCTAGGTACGTCCGTTCTTTGTGTGCATATATACTTTCCGAGCGAATGAACACGTGAAATTGAGGGTTATACCCAGTTATTTATTCGGCTCCCCGGGGCCCACTCGTTCTCGAGTCGTTGTTACCTACGTCAATATAGTGTCGGCGTACTGCTCTCTCACTCCCCACTCTCCTAAAACAGTCAAACTCTGGAGGATTCAATTCAAGGTACCGTACTCGATAACAACATGACGAGCACCACTAAGTAGTCATCAAAATAAATGCACGTCACGAGAATTTTTGTTCTCAGTTTTCAATTCCGGGGGTTGAATATGCAGATATGCTAGAATAGTTCATCGGATCCTGGTTACCAACCTCAATCAACAGGCTGATTATTTTGCTAATAGTAGCAGAGAGTAAGAAGTAAACATCGGGTATAAGCCTAGCTGGTGAGAGCCTGGGCCTAGAACTGTCAATTACTGCCCTGATTCCTGTGATTCCTTTCTAGGTTTTGAACTCTTAGTTAGTACTGGTAACTAGTGTATGAAAAATTCTTTTCAGCGACCAATTCGTAGACAACGTTACGTAATGTGTATCGTCGATTCATATCTCGACTACTCGTTTTAGAGAAGAAGAATTTGGATTCATCGGCAGCAGTTTTCTGCTCGGAAGTCGTCGTATTAACTATGGCAGAGTATGAATGGTAATCAGTAATCATATAACAGTGGTGGATCCGTATTGGCTTATTGATGTATCCTTCATTATCTAGAGCCCTTAAAACGTACAAAGCTATTCACTCCAGAAGCATTTCAACTCGATAATACTCTCAAAAACCACAAACTAGGCTTCACTATGATTTTCTGGGGCAATTCTACGTTACTCTATTTCATATTGAGCTTCTGGTTTTCACCTTGAGAGGATCCACTAACGGTGCCCTTTTAAGATCTATTGCTGAGAAGAATAATGTCCAATATCAATCTGGATCCGCCCCTGATAATTACTAATTATTAGTTAATTGATGTTAATTAGTGATTGATTATAGCTGAATTAAAACGCTATGTTTATGGGAATATGAAAAAAACTATGCATTCAAAAGGTTAACATCCAATATTTGGGTAGAGATTCCTAATATCACAGTCTAGGACTGCTGCACACTCACTCACTCATCTGAATCGTTCAACCATTCATAATGTGCCACTCGTATTGGATTTATATAACAAAGAAAGGGTCACGCTACAAGGCCTTATAGTTTTGCAAAGGTTTAGAATTAAAACCAGCTGTTAATTTTCCCACTGGTTGTTCTGGAGTATAATTATCTAATATTTCTGAATTTTTACATCTGGTCATAGTTTCACTTGTCATGGATTATTAGAATCTGCATTCATTAGTGCTTTAAACTTGATCTTGAAACCCGGTCCCAGGCCACTGTTAGTTTCTGACCAAAATAGTATATTTCCTTTGTTCTAGATGTTATCTTATCTGACATTAGGCTTTCATGATTTCTTTCTTGGCCATAATTTCTAAAGTATCTATACACTTATAGGACAGCTATCGTAATTCTTTATTCCTTTGTGTATTTGTCATACGTCTACGCAAAGGCTAGAATATCTAGATGATATATATTACATAAATCCCATAATTATTGTACACAATTCTTAGTCAGTATTACCAGATATGATCTGTTATTTCATAATGTGCTATCAATAGACCTAGGCCTACTCAGATGGGAGGCACGTTCGTGCAATGACAATTTGGTCCGGACCATAGTCAAATTTGGCCCATGTCTAATTAAAGAGCGCGTTCATTAGTGATAAGATGCTATCAAAATGATGCCGTGGCAAGTGAGGTGTGTCACTTACAGTCCCAGATAGCATTCACACGAAATAATTAGACCTGTTCCATCATTTGGCAGCATGAGCTGGTTTAGTTTATTTGGTTGTTAGAAAGGATTTCAAGCTCTGTGATGTTTTAAATTGAATGTGTTTTTGTGTATTATTATTTTCAGGGCGTACTCGGTCGTTGATTCATCGCGACTTTCTACGTTTGCCATTTCCATACTCCTAATCGTTTACGGAAGTTTCAGGTAAAGAAAAGTCGAAATGAAATTTACCAAATTTTCGGGGGCAACATAAAATTCAGGCTTGACTCAAATGTCTCGCAATTAGCCTTGATCTAATTGGGGGGGGACATCCAATCCTAGTGCGAACTATGCATTTATACTACAACTACTGTGACTTGGAAACAAATTCATTTCGAATGAGGAAAAATGAGATTTTGAAATTCATACGACCTATGTAATTATACAACTTGTAACATGAGGACTTATGCGAGTTTGACTGTATCGCAATTGATATTGTGGTTTGTTCTTCACTTGAATCCGACTATCGCTTTGTCTATAGTATAAAAACCAAGAATTGTAATGTCATATAGACAATAGTCGCTGAAAATTGTTATGAAGTATTGAAAAATTTTAGGTCGCTAAACATGGATCAAGAAAATAAAGAAAAAGAGGACAGAGAACGAGAGAAAGACTCGGCATTTGTATCAAACGGACAAAATGGAAGCGCTGATAATAGTAGTAAGCATACCGGTATAGCATTGAAAAACCAGTTTATAACAAAACCTTATTTAACCTGTATCTACCACGTCAAATATAGTATTAGCTGCTGATATAATCACATGTCTTATCATCAAGCGTGATGTAATATCTGTATTTGTTTGTTTCAGATGTTCAGACAATTGACAGTTGCCAGGCAATGTTTCTACCGTTAGGAGCTTCAATATCCCTTCTCATCATGTTTTTGTTTTTTGATTCGCTGCAGATGGTTTTTGCTGTTTGCACAGCGAGTAAGTTTAGTGCTCTTATCATTAATTCAAATATGCGCATTTCATACCACCTGCCCCCATATGGGAAACAAGGAAAGATAATCAATAACAAAATCTTATTTTGAAAACTTCCATAAAGGAATGTTATTGTTAGGTTTAACCCTTTCAGTGCAGACTAATCAATACCCTATAGTACTGGAGATGATTTGAAAATTTTGAAAAATTCAACCCTAGTGTGTTGAATAACGAGAATACCACTATAGTGTGTCTACACTACAGCGCGGTTTATCGTTAGTTACTGATATTTCACTATGTTTGACACGTGCTACCATCATTAAATAGAGATAAAGACTAATTACATCAATACACCGCAGTGTGGTATACTAGCAAAATCCATCACCAATTCATACACCGCACTGCTGTGTAGACGCACTGAAAGGGTTAATCTAATTAGGCCTATGCTGGAAGCTGTGAGTTTATTTTCTATTTTTTAGTCTTGGCCACAGTTGCATTCGCGTTTCTATTGTTACCGATGTGTCAGTACATACTGCGTCCCTGTCACAGCGGACAGAAGTAAGTTTTAATTCGTTCTATTGATCACCACTTCACGCAGATTCTCGTTCACTAAGAGTTGTTTATTTTTGTAGGATATCGTTCGGATGCTGCGGACGTTTCACGGCGGCTGAAATCCTCTCATTTTGTCTCTCTTTCTTCATCGTGTGTATTTGGGTGCTTACAGGTCACTGGTTACTGATGGATGGTAAATTCTTGATTCCAAACTAAACTTGCATTTCACAATAATCTTCATTAAGACTTAATTTAATTGGATAAGTTTCAATAATTGGGCTTTCGTTTTTAATTTTTGTCTGATTCAAAATATTTTTCTGGATATTGAATATAACTGTGAAAATTGTCGAAATAAGAATAAGTGTTCTGATGTTTACTGGTTACAGTCAAACTCGCTTACGTGGTTATTGCACAATTCAACACATTACATTACTTAAAGCATCTCGATCTCTTTAATTCAAATTTGCATTTCCAATTCAGCTTTTGTCAATAACGGCTATGTTAGTAATTCACTGCTCTTCAATAACGTGCATTTCAAATTTGTTAACAGCTTTAGGCATGGGACTATGTGTTGCATTTATAGCCCTGATACGACTTCCAAGTCTCAAAGTATCCACATTGCTTCTCGTTGGGTTACTATTGTACGATGTATTCTGGGTAAGTTATTCATATTCCGTCTCAATTTGTGTCTTCGATTTGAAACCCCTGAAAAAAAGTTCAAAATTTACCTCGAACATCTACTAATTACAATTTCTTCATTTATTTTGCAGGTATTTTTCTCATCGTATATATTTCGAACAAACGTGATGGTAAAGGTCGCCACTCGGCCAGCAGAAAATCCTGTAAGTCTAAAAACTGTTCAGTCTGGATGTTTACCCAAACTGGAACCAAAATTTGCTAATAAATTCTTTAATCTAACAACCGATTATCCATAATCCAATTTCAAAATCACATCAAGCCTGCTTTTTCCCCGATGGGTTTGTACGGAACACACCGAACAGATTAACACTAGTAAAGAAGAAACTGAGAGTGAGATTGATTATCGTTAATGATGAGATGTATTTAATTGAAGGTCGGATTATTTGCGAAAAAACTGCACTTGCAAGGCTTAATGAGGGAGGCTCCTAAACTATCCCTGCCTGGAAAATTAGTATTCCCAAGTTTGCACAACGCAGGACGGTTTTCCATGCTGGGACTCGGCGATATAGTAAGTAAATTCACTATAAACTGGACCAGTGTTTAGTGACTTTCGTAATCAATTGAAATGTGTATTGATTTATTCAGGTAATGCCTGGTCTATTGCTTTGTTTTGTCTTACGCTACGACGCGTACAAGAAAACACAGACTCAATCATTAGAAGCTGGAATGCCGCTTCCCGCGGCTTACTACCATAAAATAACCTACTTTCATTGTTCACTCGTTGGTTATTTCCTCGGTGAGTATGATGCACATTTATTTACGGTGGCGCCACTTACCTGGAAAAGTCGGGGAAATTTGTTGAGAATCTTTATTGATCGCGCATAAAATCAAACCGTTTCCGTCTGCCTTTGTTGATCTTTGAATTGTGGTCAATCGGCTTTAATTAATCATTCCATTTTCTGTATCTATCGTACAAAATCCGAGACCCGAATTTCCTCCTCTACTACGTGTTCTGAAACATTCTGTTTAAAGAACCGAGAAAGATTTCCGATATTTTTATCTTCCTCCTTTCGAAGCCAGAATGATTCTAATGAATTCAAACATATGATACATTATTTCATGGAATTAGTGAATGCTGGAATGAGAAACTAGTTTTGTTTATTTTTAGGTCTGTTGACGGCGACGATATCATCAGAAGTTTTCCGTGCTGCACAACCAGCTTTACTCTACCTGGTACCATTTACCCTTCTACCGTTATTTACTATGGCATATTTAAAAGTGAGTATAAAAACTAAATAGCCATTGTCAAACACCGGTAGATCGGTCGAGATGCTATACACGCTTCACTCGGATACAATTCAGCTTGTATCGGAAATTGATAAGAAATCAATAATCAAAAGGTTATCAAAAGACACTGCTGGATACCGGTATTTTGCTCTGAATGTATTGATCGCATCAAGGTGGGATACACTTAATTTGGATGCAGAATGATTGCGAAATTCGTTGAAAAATAGTATAAATTCAACGGGGTATAAAGCAATGTTTCGCAACATTACTGTATCTTATTCTGCATTCAATGATGAAATAGTAAAACCTCCCACACCTCAAACACCTCCCTTGAGGAACACTTATCTTCCTTGGAACCAAAATTTGTTTAGTTCATTTTCGCTTAAGATATATGAACATCACTTATTGTTGTGTAGCTTCACTGTCATGATGTGACTGTACGAAGTCTATGAACTCAAAAATATGTTGGCGTTATTTTTTCAGGGTGATCTTCGAAGGATGTGGAGTGAACCGTTCTTGGCGCCGGCTCAATCGAAGTACATGGAGGTTTAATCGCATTGCGCGCAGCATACTGCGAAACATCATGTGAATTTACAGTAAAAACATTATCACCAGGCTAGTCATCATATTAGTGGAAATCTTTGATTGCGATATAAAAGCGAAGACTCTCAGGCTGTCCAGTAAAACGAGACAATAATTCTACTTTATCGAGACAATCCTGCTTAGAAGTTCCAGCATCAGAAATCTTGTATTTTTATTGATTTGATAGTACTGCTTTTTAAGTCACACATAAAGCAATAGAATACTTCATTCGACCACAACGATTTTTTGCACTCAATCGTTGTACCTACTTCTGGGACCGTGCATCTGCGGCCCTGTGACACTTGATTTTATTTGTTCATTTCACGTGTGCGACTGTCTCATTTAAACAGCACCGGTTTATGAATGGCAGTTTGAGGCAGGTTTCCCTTAATGTAATGTTGTGTTGCGATACTTGTTTATACAGCACGTGGATTATGTTCATTTCTATAGAACTATCGATTAAAAAGTATAGCATTGTAAGAATAGACGAATATGCTGGCGATATGATATGATTAATGCATGTGTATTCTGAGGCCTTTTTAGACGCGTAGAGTACCTTGAACTAAATTCGGTTTCGGTGAATAAACAGTTATACATGTAGTATACACATATATGATAGAGCTATGCCACACCCCGGTTCACTGGCTTGTCTCATTGTCTGAATTCATTTCAGACTAGGTAATGAATTTAACATGATTGAATTTTATTTGTTTTTTGCATCAGATGCGTTTATTTAATGGAAATAGATTAATAAATGATTGATTGATTGATTAATTGATTAATTGTACAGTTTTTAAAAGAAAATCAGTTCTGGAAATAACATATACAAATATAATGTATATATAAATGATGAACATTATTAGATAATGTACTATAAGGATCACAAAGATGTATGATAATAATGATTATAATGTGTATTATTATCGGTGCTTACAACCGACGCGATCATGTATTACTACATTACGATTATGATTTAATGCTCATTGAGCTGCCTCATGAAACGCTTAACAATGAAAAACCACGATCATTCAAATTGTTTTACTTAGGAAAACGTAGTTTTTATCGTAGGATTTTTTTCTATATTGTGATCATGATTTTTGTACGAAAACGCCGTTAGAAGACGCAATGTGTAAATTCTATTTCTATTGGCCATATTTTACAATGATGAATTGTGTTTATTTAATGCTGTATTTATGTGTTTATCTTTACTATTATGTATCATTTAGGTAGCGATAATTTACGAGAAAATCAATGAACGAATCGGCTTCTTTGAAATTATAGAAAAAAAACTCTTATTTCCCCCATCAAAATTATGATTGTCTCGTCTGTCTCCCGTACTTCATTCGACAAAATGTTCAGTCAGCAATTTTTGCTCACTCGTTTCTTTATGTTTGAATATATCGATATTAATAAGATTTACTACTAAAAATGGACGAATCTCTTTGTCACGTATAGATATATATATATATGAATATATATTAACGAATAAATATTTATAATTGGTAAATTTATTCTTTGTTTTTTTTTATTTTCGTGTTTACTTCTGCTGAAGCTTTACTACTACAAACATGGTCAGTGAATTGAATCATCTCACAATTATATCGGTGATTGCTTCATCGTTTTTATTTCCTGCGGATGAGACTTTCTGTTGTTTTTATTTTCGTCGACGACTGTATCATCGGGGTTCTTGGATATTAGGGAATGCCGATTCTCCATGAAATCAGGGGATTTGAATTTCTAGTGTTTTGTTCTCGCTGGTGACGGGTAGTGCAAAGAGCCTCTCGATAAGAAAGCCCTTACTGAGAATATCTTGTAATTGAATTTAATCGGGGACGTTTGTTTGGACTCCCTGAACCGTATCAAAAACAGTGACGAGAACGCTTTGCCTTATACACATAGAATTTATTGGGAACAAACTCCACATGATTTTGGACATATTCTAATTACAGTCTCGGGATTTGATTGACAATGTCCATCTCTCGCCCACGCAGCGCAATCTTTATTAGTGTCTTCACATCCTACAAGTAGATATCAATATTCATGTAAGTAACGCGATTAGGTTCCTCGTAAACTGTAAATTCTAATACTCACTTTCAACGCATTTGTTACACGATTTCTGACAGTTTACGATCATGTCATAAGTTCTACAAGAAGCAAAATCAGTAGGACACGAGTCATATTTATCTCTGCATCCATCGCCACCAGTTACTGTAAACATATTCATAGAATCAATTATAGATCTGTAAATTTGATATTTTTCAACCATTCACTATTCTGTCTTGGCCGTTTTAAGGATATATATATAATGTGTCCTCATCTCCTGTGGATCCTTCACCAACAAGCCCCTTTAAATGGTTAATAGCAAAAAACACAAAAATACATGTATTTTTGGTAATAGTTAGCATAAGATAAATACGCTAAGTAGCACAATGAGACATGAAGAGGACGGTATGAGGATGAACTGGCCAAATTGCCCCACGCACGCATTTAAATACTACAACTACAATTCTTCTACGAATGTCGAATGTAATATATGCAATATACCTGGTGGTTTTGGCGGTGGGATCGGTTTCTCGGTCGGAGTATCGAGGCCAAATTTCGGGCATCTGTCGCAAGATTTTCTACACTGAATACTCATCCAACCTGGATTCGAGTCACATTCTCCACTTTTCGCCCAATCAGCGCATTGTTTCGGATCATGGTGGATATCTACGCATTTTTCTTCGTAATATGCTAAATTAACAAAGTAGATCTTACATATAGATGTACAACGTCGAAATCATCGATTTAATTATAGGAAGTGAGAAATAAAGCGATTTGTAAAAGGTGTTTGATGATGAAAGAAACGTTTCTAACTTACATTTTGGGGTAATACATTTACACAACTTATCAACGAACCCTTCCTCGGGACACTTAACATTGGAACACCATCCTTGCATTTGGGAATTAAAAGAAAACGTTGAATGAATTGCATACGTCGACTAAACCGAAACTCTCGTCTTTACTTACTGTCACATTTGTACATGCGATTTATGACTTTTACATCCGAAAAAGACAGCATTTTCCAATAGACGCGTCCGATGTCTTTCTCTTTAGCGGGAATACGGGTTTTGATAGTCTGTTTATCTCCACCGATTGAGAAAGCCTAGAATTTATAACGACCAATCTTAATTGGAACGAAATGTCATGAATTGAAGTCATTGTTTATATCTGAATCTACAAATTCAATACAGCTCCATTACAGTTGTTGTTTATTTTTCTTTGAATCCTGAGCTATTTTGCGAGGTTATAGACAATCATTTCTTCTGATCTGTGACGACTGTGTGACTTGCCATCACCGTACAACGGAATTTGACTTACATTGATACCGTAGTGCATAACACTAGCGTAGTCATATGGGATTCCGTGTCTATCCAGTTCATCAGCTTTATAAAGGGTGAACTGGTCTTTCAGATCTGGTTGAACATTCTCAAATTTTATTTCGATGTACTTGTCTCTGTCCGGTAACTGGTGTTCGTGAACTAGACCGATCGCATGTCCAATCTCGTGGAAATAGAGTCCCATCTACGAAATCGGACAATTACTCGTGTGATATATGATGAACAAAGGATTCATGATTAGCACATAGAAACAGCGAATACTTTCAGAGATTGAATTATTGCGGAGATGATGCGATTATGCGCCTGCGTTCATCCCGCTGAAAAGCGTAATTTAGAGCACTTGTTCGTGCAAGATCATTATCCTGCACGGTCACAACGTCTTGAATATGAAATCGCTTACCCATCTGCAACCGTCCCAGTCCAGATACAGATCCTGCGTACCACCATACATTCCCAACTGTGAACTACATCTGTGAACATTTACAATGTTAAAATCAATCTCCACGATTGGTAAGTCGATGAGAATAAGCTGAGCTCATCGAGTTCAAGTATCAATTTGTTAGTTAACACTTTTGGGAATCAGTTGCACATTTCTATTCGAAGACTGTCCTCGATTGTCATATGGATGTATTAATCTAAATTCGAATGTCCGAAGAGAATCTTTTTCTATCTTTAAAGTAATAAGCAACAGAAAGAGGTTTCCTTCATTTTTTCCGCTTACCCAATACCGTTTCTAAAGTTAACTTTATTGACGTCACCGAAGTGGGCTGGCCTGAATATCAGACATGTCTCCTGCATGTAAACATCCATTGCTTCTTTCATCTCTTTGATTTGATACGGCCCTGTGGGATGATGTCAATATTACTGGATTATTGCTATTACTAGATTATCAAAACTCGGAAGAGAAATGGATTAAGTGAATATCGAATTGTCGTCTTGTCGCTGCGCCTTGAATGACTTACAGAAATGATCTGGTTCAAACTGATACGGAATTGTTCTATTTGTCCAGCGCCATTTATCTCCTCTGTACGCCTTTCTTTTATTGCGACCAGAACTGAATGAATAAAATGAACGCAACGTAAATCTTAGATATATCAGAAAATCTGAAATAAAACAATTGAAATTTTGATGGACTCTTACCCGTAAAGTCCCTGGTATTGTTCGGGGGATAGCCTCATATCCATGCCCTCAATTATTTGACCATCATTACGATCAATATGGTAATTCGCTGGATCAATTCCTTATGATGGAAATAGATTGAATAAATTGAATGTGGATTAACATTGATAATTCAAGTGTCAGTTGATAAGAAATCTATCGGTTTAATCTTTTCAAGATTTTTCTGAAAAATATTTCTTTTACCATGTGATTTTAGCGCTTTGGCGATCGACTGGTCAACTGTCTCATCGGGATCCTTATGCCCCAAGCTGATCGCAACCTTACATCAAAGTTAGATATATTTATTCAACTGATTATTGGAAAGTGAATGATAAATCATGCAATTTCGAATTCGTTTTTTTCTATTTCTTGAAATACATAAAAAAATAACATCACATTACCTCTCATTAGGTGCAAAATTTTTTTTTAAATTGAATTGAACTTGTAATCTAAGAATTATGAATTCACATCATTCTTATGAATGATTTTATTTCTATATCAAAATGTCATCTCTTACCAACGGCAACAGGAAGAAAGCGATTATGTTCCGAACCATGTTTTAGAGATTGCAACAAAACCATTCACGCGGTCCACGAGGATCGTTTTATACGCGCCGATACATATTTTCTTATCGGATAGATGACATTTTATTTTGATGAATGTAAAATTACCTTTCAGTCAACAACGATCAGCTGAGATTTCTCACGCAAACGAATTTATCATTTATTTGAAAATGAAGTCCCTCTGAAGTATGATTGCTGGCCTTCGCTACCACCTTATCTTATTTTAGTTTATTTACTTTTTCCTATTTTTGTTTTTGGTTAAATCCATAGAAGTTTTTTTTTCAAATGTATATGTTGGTTCATTAAATGAGCTGTTAGTCAATTTCTGGTTAAAAGAAACCGATCGCTGAAATAAAATTGTCATTAAATACGTTATCGCTGTAATGATAAGATTTTAAAAAAACATAATGCCATAAACGACAGTTGTCTGCACGAATTCAGTTAATTTTGTCCTATACGGCGAATTTATCAGTCGAAATGTATTTTTACGAAATAGTTCCGGTCGTAACTCAAATGAATGCAAAAATCTCTACATTTTAGTGATTTATTCTATAGCAGAAGATAGCAGCACTATAATCATATACAGCTTTTCTTCGGTATTTGTTCGGTGGAATCTTATCCTGGGAGACGAACTGAATCCAGAAGTTCATAAACAATTTATAACTTACAACGCTGTTGAAATACGATTAGTTATTTGTGTTTGTGTTATTCTCCGTCATCGTATATACTGGGTATACATCGTTATGTCGTCAGATAGATCTAATGAGACAATGCTACAAAAAAACCCGATCTAATTACGACTTGAATAACCACTGCCGTATTAGACCATGGACTCGATGTTTTAGAGTCCGCGATGAGACCAATGTTCATATATTCCTCCATTGGTGTATTTGAAAATGAAGATTGATGTGATCAGAAGACAAATGTATCATCACTATTATATCTAATTTATTGGTTTAAACAAATCATATACAGGAGAATACTGGACATAAGTTTCCACAATTTTGGTCAGTTTCGGCGTAATCACGATTAGTTCATTTTCAATTATCTGACTGGAATTTAAACAATAAATGCGGAACTTTATTGGCCCTTTTAGTTTGCTACATATTGGAAAAACAACGGTTTGTATACGACATAATATCTATGTATTCATATCTATGAACGAAACCTAAAGGTATCATACACTCATGATATATAAGTATATATCTTTACTGTTCAATGATTGAGTCACCATAGACTACACTTGTGTTCAGGATTCATTGGACTTCCGACCTTGCATTTGAAGACCGATGCAAATTCTTCGTTATTCATCACCATGCTGTATATCCTACAAAACAAAACTAGCAAGTTGTGCAGAGTTCAGAGGCGCCAACCTTGCAGTGATGCACCATGCATTTAAATACCTTGTTATTGGATGACCATGAGCCCGTTTCGTTATTCTAGAAGTGCCGACCGATGTAGCCTTCCCACAGTATATCTAGAGGGTAGATATGTAAATTGGGAATAAATATTTGAACATTGAACTTCTATTTGGAAAACAAGAAAACTATTTCATGTAATGAAAGGTGGTTTGTGTGTATTTCTGGTATTAGCCGGCTTTAAAACTGCATGATTCTTTTTAAGAAATTCAAAGCCCACTTGAAAATCATCGGTAAAATGGCGATTCTTGTAATCTTAAATTTTGAAGTATGCTTCTTTCCTTTTTTGCTGGCTTTTTCTATGTGCTACGTAGAATCTGAATTAGAAATATATTTAATACACCTGAGCCATCGATATAAAGTTTAGTCGATCCTGAGTCATTGAACTCTCGAATCCTGGTAACATCGGCTCCTTTTTTCCAGCGTTTGTTTCTGTCAGCCATTTCACGTACGCCTAGCGATAGAAATAAACTATCAACATTTATGTTATATGATGTTTTATGTTTTATTGTTAATATCATGGTCTAACTGAATATAAATTTGATATATGTAAGGTTGCAGTGTATATACCGTTCTAGTAGCATGTACTCCACCAGAATCCGCGATCGTCTCTCCCAGTGTACGAGTTCCATTCACCTAAAACATTTAATTTTATGTTCAAAGCATCGAATATCGTAGTGAAATTGAAGTTTTCATGTCAGAAAATTGTCGTGTGGAACAGAAAAATTGAGAATCGTCTAATTCATTGTAAGCTTGTTCTGCGTAGTCTGCAATATGTTTTATATTTCTTCAAACATTTAGTCTACACCTTCAGCACATTATTTCCATTTTCATTCGAGACAATTCTACAAGGTAGAAGTAATAACAAGTGGTTGTTGTTGGACTTACGGGTAAACGTTTTGATTTGTCGGCTGGATTTGGCACGTCGAATCTATCATACTGATCGACGAAGCATCGCGCTTTCTTGTCGAACGCGGTCGATGACTCGTTCGTCCACCACATTTTTCTGGCTCCGGTGTTTCCAAAATAACGTCCTAAAAATGAGATTTTGAATTGAAGTTCAATTACAGAATTATGTTTCCTAGAATAAATCCAAATAAACTATAACTACCTTGCTCGTCAAAACCGTGGGTAATTTCGTGCCCGATAGACAGTCCAATTGAACCATAAGTAATGTAACTAAAAATTCATGGAAAATAAACGTTTTTATATACATCGTCTGTACAAAGTACAGGGTCACGTGATTCATAACAGGGCTGTTGTTTTACTTGGGTAAGTTCTCGGAGAAGAATGGTGCGTCCAAAAGTCCACTGTAAATATCTGAGTAGAAATTAGAAAAATGGAATAATTTCACTGATGAATTCGATATGTCTGCATCTTTAATGAAACCATCGAAAACAAACTTACGAAACTCGTTGGTTACTGCTAAATAAGCCGCGTTAGCACTGTATATAGGCAGCGGCCATCTGAAATGAAATAAAACGCCATCTTTTATGCAAGCATTTATTCGCCAGGCTTATTTTGGATCGTTTCTAGGCACTTACTTCAAACTGTTAGATTTGACTATCAGCGAAAAAGATCGACGTTGCATAGCGTTAGTTGCGGTGATGACGTTTGTATAGAAATGCGTGAACTTTAGATTGACCTAAGAAAGAAGTTTTAGAAATATGTATCAATCCACACGCCACGACTGGCTTCAGTTGCGTGAGATAGCGGGTCTAGATACGCGGTGGTTTAATATTGTTCTTAATCATTTTTCAATTCGAATCAAATAAAAGATCGTAACTTTTTGACCTTGTTATATATATCTGCGACACGCGTTGCATTCAGGAGATCGTCGGGGTAAGCTGCATAAGTTCCCATCGTAGAAAGTTTACTTGATGCAATATTCCGCGTTTGTTCGTCTATCCACCTCAGTTTTAGTAGGTTTTCTCCAAAACCGTTGCGTATTCGAATAATGAGATCATCTAGCTGAAACAAACATTCAACATATACTACACTTCATCAATTCGACAAAAACATCGTTTTCTTAGAAATCTAAATGTCAATTGAAGGCTTACAAATTCATCAATGAAGTTCATGGATACGGTGTTAAACACATAGAGTTGTTCATTCAATAACACACGAGATATACTTCCCTTATTAAAACTTTTTTCAAGTAAAATAGAAATTTTCCTACCTGTCTCTTCACTTGCACCTTGTTTTTCAATTGTTTTTTCACGTACAAAGCGGACGCACCTGAACTAAATAAAGTTCGTGTTTTTTCGACACAAAATTCCCAGAGTTCTTTTGTGGACGGAAACTACAGAAACGGTAAATAAATCTATCTTAGAACAAAAGTCAAGGACGTTACAAGAATCCGTGTTATTTTATCGGTAAAAAATCGGTCTTTTTATCGGAAGTGTAAATATGTGATATGTATCTGCATAAGATGATTAGATGCCGCAAATATTAATTAGCTTACCAGTTTTCTATACAGTTCAATAGCGTCTGAATGAAGATATGGTAGACTACCAATTAGATAACTAGTCACTAAATAGTTGTACACAACACTAATAAAAAGAATTAATTCAGTAAATAAATCAACTATTTTTAACGGAGCAGCGATTAAACATACGAAGACTTACCCCTTATCAGTCGCATTCAGCAATTTGTTGAGCTCGCGAAAGTAGCTCGGTTGAGATATTACGGTGATATTGATATTGCCCGGATACGAGGATGCGAGAATTTTTATTAGGTACTTTCTAAAATCGATCTGTGTAATCAGAAAACAGCCGAAACGGGTCATGTTTTTAGATAATTCTAGAATTTTAGAAATATCGTTTAAAATGAAAGACAGATATTACCTGAGCTGATGTTATTTTAGCTATCTCTGTTAAATTCACTAGCATCTTATCGTTCATATTTGCAGTTAAACCTACAATCTTAAAAGAAAATGCGTACATCAATGACCTATTCACCTAGTAATTCAATGGACCTTTCTCTCGATGCTTGGAGTGTGTCTGAAATGTAATTTATTAACCGAGATGACTTTTTCCCGCAGAAACACGAAGATCGTCTGCCAACAAGACCTCGGTACGGATTTTCAATCCACGTATTATCACATTTCCATCGCGCCTGATGATGAACCGTGATCTAATAATTGTGACAGAGTAGCGCTATCAACTATCTCAACCGGCAGACGATTCAATCAACGAAAACTGCGCGTATACCACAAACACGCATCATCAGTCATCGCCTGCACGATCTAAAGATGATTGAGCAATAAAACCTGACAAAAACAACCCGATACAGCCGTTAAGTCGTATACAGCTAGTTGAAAACTCACCTCGCTTAATTTACAGCTGAATCTCAGAATAGCTTCCACGTCTATTTCGGTAAAATTGACGCCGTATTGTTTGAATAACTGCTGCAATACATCAAATTGTTTCGTGTACACCTAGATAATTAATAAACTATCAAATTAGTTTTCAATCGCAAAAATGAAGAAAAGTTCTTCATCACATCTAAGCATCTTTGTGGTGACGATTTTGCATACCCCTGATTTGACGATGGTCTCATTTACTAGTTTTATATTTCTACCGATTCCATCCAAAATTGGGGGACGAATCTACGAAAAGGAATATAAAAGGACGTTGGAGAAATATTTGAAATATATTTTATCCAGCACTGTATAAGATTGAGATGCGTGCGGTGAGTTGCATTAACTTACCCTCAACACGTACAAACCACGACCAAAATCAGGAGTTGACTCAGTAATGAATAATGGATGGATTCCCATATTTGTGAGAATACCTAAAAATGTGCCCACATCGGCTGCTCCTAGATCGCCGTACGAACTGCTGAAGTTCATATCTCCTTTCGGGAAATATTTTTTGGCAACTTGGTGAGCTGAAAATTTAATGCCAAACCATGTCAAGAAAAATTTTCTTTAGATAATTCTATGCCGCGCAATAGGATTTTGGGGTTACAGCATTAAGCAATTCAATAGGTACTCTATTGATCTCTGAGGTATGCAGATACGTAAAAGTTCTAGATATCAAGAGGTTAGAATATCAGCATTTACCCGAAATAATGACAAATGTCTTCTGTACAACAGCTTTTCAATTGACGGAAATAAATAAATCAGAATCAAAACGTGTCAAGGATGTCACAAGAACCGCTCATATAATTTCTCTTGATTAATGGCACTTCAATACATAATATCATACTCCGTTTGTTTGTCGTATATATTCATTTTTTTTTTAAATTGTATACGTCGTTTAAGTGTGTCAATACTTACAGTGATTATATTCAATTAGATCCCTAAATACTATGTTCATACAACTTGAATACAGTATTTTCATCTTCTTTACGGTAACATCGTCAGTCGCTGATGTGGGTGAGTCAAATTCATCTGATAAACAACAACATAGAATTCAACATGTAATGCTGGAATGACTTATCTGACTTAGCCCGTTAATTACCGATACCTACGGCATTTTTCATTTAGTTAATACATGGATTAGTGAGAACTGTGGGATACGCAAGTACGAAATAAGCCAAGGACATCACGGGTTCCCGGTTCTCCCCCTCGCAGTGACTCACTAAAAATAGCTAGATCAGTCGAAATTTTTCGGGCGGCTGCTTAAAAATTCAAAAGAAACTAATTCAATCTGTTCATCGTTATTCATCATAATGCAACTAACACGAAATTCATAGATTTCCGTGATATAGCAAAAACATCCATTTTCATTAATAATCCGGTATTGATTACGGTAATAATAGAATTCAATGCCATGATAAGCTCTTCTAATTCCGTCATTAGGGCGAAACGCCTTCTTCATTTGGATTACGACTATGTTTTCTGTACGTGTCGAATCCTTCCAGAACCTCAACTGCGGATGTTTGTATATCGTCGCTCATTCAAGTCGAAGAAATATTTTATTTCCTCTAGAAAGGCGCGTTTCTTTGCTAACTCCAACGTCAAATATGAATATCGGTTCAGCGGTGTTTGAATTACCGGCAGTTATTTGAATAGTGCTAAATCTACGTTTAGTAAAAACATTTTCATCCAAACTATTAGAATCGACAATAAAGGTTTTTTTCCGTTGACGGCTTTGGTTTACGACGTGGAATAATATACACATTGCTTCCATGAGATCGATTGCGACGTCGTAGAAATGTATGGCACCGCGTACGCATTAAATCGAGTTGAAATGGATGAGTAAATTTGATTTTAATCGAATTCGTCGACGAAGTTTCTAAACACTAACGGAAAAACCGACGACAAAAATGTCATCATAGATAAAGCATTAAAATGTTGGGCGATAAACCGCGATAGCGCCGCGAGATCAGTGATTGATCTCAAAACACACATTTTCTAATCTCCGTTTTTCGCACTGGAGAACATCGTGCGAAGAGAAAAATCACTTAGGATCAAATACTGAAAGAGATATTAATTAGGCGGTGAGCGCACAGATTCTTTATGATGCCTCGGGGCAGTTTTGAGTAGTTCGATCCAATTCCTGGACTGTACAAATTGTATACGTATGTAGATCTAAGGCATCTTACCGCATTCTTATTTGTCCTCGGGCGCTAAAATGATATTGCCTAGGTGTCACGGGGTCACGAGTGTAACTAATATCTTTGAATTTTCAGAGATGAAACAAGAATCGATTCAGAAATCAGGTTCTGAAATCATTGAATTTCCAGAGCCTGGCATGCCTTAATCATAATTTTCATCCTTGTCGGGGATTATATGCCTACATGTTTCGGAGCCGATTACATCCTCTGTATTCGCGCTATTAATAATCTTTTCATTTACATTTTTCAGCAATTTATTTATTGCTCGTCGAACACAGTCGCCTATCGTCGTACTAGAGAGAAGCTCTCTTTCAGAAGCTCTCTTTTATTTGAAAAGCTATTCAGATTTAAAAGCAAACAGACAACGAAGAGTCTTAGGATCAAGTTTGAGTAGGGAACGTCGAATGGATTTCCATTTCAAAAACAAAGACAAGCGATTTGTTGAAAATATCCATCATCTAAGTCAAAATAAATCTTCCACTTATGGATTGAACGAGGAATAAAGTGAACTAACCTCTGAAGAACAGCAGAGTTTTCCGTTCGAGTATTTTCAAATTGTTTATCTCGTCACTGCCGGGTGGAATTCGGACGCGATGGTTCCAGCCACCGCACGCGTAAGCTTCGAAATCTTCGCACGGATCAACTGATGAATTCAGTCCCTTTATTATAAGCGCTGATCTCCGCACACACTCAGCGCTGAGACACATCTTCTAAAACAGAATATTTCAGTACCAGTCCCCCAATAAACAATTTAAACGTGGGTGCGTCATTCTTTTTATGTAGTTACTGGGGAATTGGAGGATCTAAGGTACTTATACCCCCGAACTTCAACTGCCAGCTCCTATAGGCGCATCGTGAACTAAAGACGAGGTTGAGGGATGATCTTTGTTTTAATGTACCGTACATTTACCTCCAAAAATTGGGTCATAATAAAAACTACCCTCGGCCCAAAAAGTCGTTTGAATTACGTTTACTACAACCCCACAATCAAATGACCGAAAAAATTCTTTAAATATCGACATAAACAGAATTAAATGAGAGCTGCCAATAATCGGTTGATCACTATGAGAATCAAGGAATGATGTTTACTTGTACCGCACCTCTGGAAGATCAAAATCGATCCATTAAAAATTAGGTGATTTCCCTCGAACAATTGTTAGTGATATTTACACGTAGATTATGAAGAAGAGGAATTGTACGTAAACGTTTGAAAATCTAATATTTGTCAATTATTACGCAAACCGTTTGGATGCGACCTGAATTTTTCAGCGGACAGAGTATTATGTAACTATAATTTGAATAAGCAGTAGATTTAAAAGAAGATTATTTTAAGATCAAAAACTTACCTGGCTGTTGTCAACTTGAATAACATCGAATATCAGCAGTAAAATAATAATTGTAGCTGCAAATAACATACATCCCAAAAAGAAAGGTGCGCAATAACTCGGACATCTTTTATCATTTCTTCGATTGTGTTGACGACTACAGATGCCCGTATCGGCACCCAGTTTCGTTTCGCCGTTCACTTTCGGTTCTTGTGATTGCCGTTTCTCAAGATATGCCGGATTTTCCAATCCGCACTGATCCGTATCGGTTGTCGAGACTGACTGACGATTGTGATGATGGGACATAATGCACCGCGCAGTAGCCGCTTCACTCGCTGCTAGTTCGATATGGCTATCAGGGATGAGAGATAATTTGTCACTTAACTGGTTTCAAAACACGCAATGACAGTCTAAACATAACTCAACGATGGTCGTCGTCCCTTGTGTGGGCTTAGCCTAATTTCTCCGTCGTAATACTTAACAACAAACAATTTTCACTAAGCAATCTAGATGAGTTGATTTACGATCGTGCGCTAAAATAAAAATCACCACCGGTACAAGAGTTCGAATGTGTTTATGAATCATACATAGGCCACATCCCCGGTGTTTACACGCTTAGGACATGGTCTCTCTTTTTAATGCTGTAGAAAGCTTGTCTTTGAGTCTTACTAAACAGTTCGTAAATTAGGCTGCGCGACCAAGATAAACTTATAATAGCCCGCCATTTTCATTCGATGCTGTTTTGATTGGGCTAATAGAAAGCCGCTTTGTGGGCTCTTGTTGTTTTTCTAAGATATCAAGGTCTACGCTGGTGCCATGAAAAAAGGAACTAGGCACAAACAGTCGTCCATATTGAGATTTTCTATACAAAGAGTTGTATGAATATGGTATCCCCAACGGAATGGTATCGGAACATGGCATCCCCAACATGTGCGAGTTCGCGGTTGAAATCGAAAAGTTTGTGATAAGGCAAAAGAAGATTAGGCAATTGTGCATTAGAAGCCATTGTTTTAATTGCATCTCTCGCAAGACACAACAGAATCATTACTTCAAGTTTTCATGTATTTGACAAGTGAAGAAATCTCTTGTATCGGTATCTAGAATATGTAAAGTTGCACGAATTGAATTGTGAAGATCCATGACCGCAGCCGATGCCTGACGTAACTAACTCTTTTTCATGTTTCATCAGGCTCAACATATCAAATAGAGTTCCTATATTACTATCATCAGCGATGATGATGCACAGCAAAACAAGAAACGTCACTGGTCTTCATCAAAACGCTGCTCTCTTCACGAATATTTCAGTCGGGAATTATGAAAATTTCCTTTCATGCATGGATTGAATATTCGAGATTAGGCGCGATCCTCTCTCTTGCAGCAGACGATATCATCCGGCGCAATAACAACAGAAAATCAAAGATAATTTCGTATATTTTACTATTTACATCATCCTTTATTTATCGCCATGTATATATTTAACTAATATCTCCATAAATATATATATCACAAGTTGCCACAACGGACGGAGTGACGGAGTTTATTCTTCTAAAAACTACAGTAAAACACAGGACGCGTGGTCGCCACCAAACGGCCAGCTTTTCACAGACAATGAAAATCACTATTTACACGTTCATTCTATTTAGAGCAGCAAAATACATCAAATATACAAAATTTACAAAATAATTCAATGATATTATTGATAATAATAATAATAATATAATATTTATACATATATTAATAATAATTATCATTATATTACAATAATAATAAACTATAAAGATAGATCTCTGGACTTTTGATTCGATGAAATTTCTTTTGAATAAAAGAGACATGAAAAACATTCACAAAAAAATAAATAAAAACACACATTTTCAACAAAAAAAAAATAAATCATATCCACACACGAAATAAATACATAAACAAAAATCTTTGACGGAAGTTGGACTAGCCCTAATATCAACATTACAAATATTACTTCAAAATGTCTAATCTTGGTCGAACAGTATCCATCTTACTAAAGATAAATCCAGCTATAGATTGATTATCCATGGTCTCTAAAACGAAAATCATTTTCACAGTTGATAGATTAACAAAGTGTGAGAAGTGACTATAAAAGTGTTTCTATATCTAAAATCATCATTCACGTAATTAATACTACTTTAGTTAAGATAGATATTCACATTGGTTTACATACTGCCGGTATATGACAAGAATTAATATTTAGAAAAAAAAATGTATCGGACAAATTCTGATTCGAATCACATTTGCATAGTAACAAACACAACCAACACGGCTAAAATCAACAAACCCATTGCAATTATAGGCGCAAAATCTTACAAAAACTGCTACAAATGATAAATTATTTCTTATATTCGATATGTAATTCAAAATAAGATGGAATGTGAAATAAAAATACATTTTACGGTTATTATATTATTGTTTATAAGTGTTAAAATTTATAATGAAAAATTTAAAACAACCAATTGAATAAATAATGATTAACAATTAAATAATCGTAATAAAAGGAATGATGAAATAAAATTATGCTTAAAACTCACAATTAGAAATTGTGACAATAAAGCACATTGTTTTTTTATCACCATATATTTTTAGCACTTCGTTTTTTAGATAGAAAGGAATGTTTGGAGGGATTTCTTGCAACTTGTATTGGAATGTTAATTTTATTAGAAATAAATGTTTTATGAGTTAAAAATTCTTGCGAAATGAGGAAAATCTGAAATTATTCAATATTTTAAATGCAATCATAATGACATGTGCTTGTTTTGATAAAATAAAATGTTGCGCGCTGTGCACAAGCTACAAGTAAATATGCTGCAATTACGAGCCGTACGGAATGTCACTTAAGCAAATTATCTGATGAATTACATTAAGATCAAAAATAGGACTGGATGCAAAAAACTTCAAAATTGCGATGCCGAGTCCAAGATTTAAGACCAGTTGGTTCTCTAGTCTTCTGGTCACAGCTAGTGCCTGGACATACCTGAATACTCTTTTCCATGTTCATCAGGCTCAACTTACTATAATACACATTTTCGAGTAAAATCTACATAAATTCTTACTGTTATCAGTGATGATGCGACGCAAGGTAAGAAACGTCATTGGTCATCAAGAAAACGCACTGCACTCATCACCAATTACAGTTGATTCCTCTTAACTCAAATGCTTTCAAGTCATCTTTTAAACTCGATAACAAACCTTCAAACCATAATAACAGAATGTGATTTGTTATTTAGATTTGTCTAACTTCACTTATCGCCCAACTCGAACAACAGTGACTGGTCACAATCGAGTCGAGTTTGGAGGAGTTTTACTGTATAAATATTTCACTCTGAAATTACGAAAAGTTTCATTTCACGCCTGAGTTTTCAGATCGTACCAGTTACAAATTCTCGCTCCAGTTCGATTGCACACTTCTTCGCGCTAACAGTCAATATTCACTGAATGTTTATACGAGGTGTCGGTATTTTAAACAGCCCATTTACGCGACTGTAACGCCGATAATTGACTTGCAGCGATTGTTCCGTGAGATTGAGAGTAGCTGCCGTAAACTGATTTCGGAGCTCCCGTTGATGATGTATTTCTAGTATTTTCGTACTGTCGACGACCGTACACCGGTTTCACGCGTGATTGATCTTTAGAAGATGACGTCGGGCGTTGATTCGGCATCTAGAAAAATATAACCATAGCGTCGCATGAATATAAATAACAGTTTTTAAACAGATATCCCCTCAATATAGCGAGCAATCCAAAAAACAGAATAGCAATGGCATTCTAGTGTGTGGGGAGGCTACATGGTTTAAAGGCTAAGCAATATTCTGAGTTATCATTTATGTACAAGGGCAGATTGCGGGTTCCTCAATAATCTGAATTGCCCTCCTTGAAGAAAGCAGAAAAAAATTGAGTGACTTCGAAAAGTTCTGAAAGAAAAATTCTGAGCACACCAGGGGCCGATTCAAGGGGTTCCCAGGGTGTCTGGAGGAATATCCCCTCCGAGTAACCCTACGTCGCTTAATCAGTCTAAATTGTACCCACAAACAGCCCTTGACGTATCTAATCATTTAAAGTACACCAAAAAATGTAACATATATCGCAAACAAAAAGCGAAAACTATAACCTGAAAAATAGCACGTAACCCAGAATCATTTAATCACGTTGCAGAAAATAGTGTTTTTCAAAGCTTGAACTTGGGTCACAGCAATGATTGGTGTTAGTGAGTGATGGAGGCTGAATGTAAAAACACTGTGTCGTCACTTAAATTAAACTAGTGTTTTAAGTTAACACTACTTACAGTTAAATATACATGTAGTCAGAATTTACTAGTCTACATAAGTGAGCACTGAAATAGTCATTTTGATTACGAGTATTATATTCAAGTTGTTTCGACAGTAGGAAATGAAAGACTGCAGGTAATCGAGATATCATCATATTTTCAACGCAGTGAACTCGCCTAGCCTAGTGTGATAACTCAAATTCATAAATACATGTATTAGATACAAATCAGGAATGCTCGACCTAGGAGGGTGAATTGAATTCATCATGCAAAATCAGCACAAAAATTAGCAACCATAGGCATACATACAGTTTCATTCATAGATTTCAGATATCACAAAGACTAGGGATGCTACTAGTTTGCAGAGAACACATTTATTAGACACACACACACAGATATACAGCAAAACCTCCATTAAATATATACTGGGTACATGAACCACTACATAGAATAAAAGCTACGAAAAAAAAGATATAGAAGTAAAAGTTATTTCTGAAATACGACTCAATTTCAAATATGAAATAGTTCAACTAGAATCAGCTACTACGATTAATATCTAATACACACACATCATACGAAGAAAGATTATTAAAATAGTCTAAAATCATTAGGAAAACAAAGCGTTCTGTAGCCCCCACCACAGTAAAGCACGGTCTGGATTAGTTATTGAATATTTATATCTATTTTTTGGAAGGCTGCTTACTGGAGGTAACACACGGGACCGTCTAGAATACGGAGTCATCAGATAATCTATATAACTGTTATCCTGTGCGTCCTGCGATTTCTACAAACAAAAATCAAGTCTTAGCAACATAATGCTACATATATACATCAATACACAGACACAGTGTTTATGGACACAGTCTCTCTCGAGAAATTGATTAGAAGTCACCACCACAGATAGGAGTGAGTGAATTGCCAAGCAACATGCAGAAAAACATGAAATAAACAAGTGAACAGTGATCAACAAACCACAGCAACCAGTTCAACAGCCCTTCACACTCACAAATTACTTCACAACCGTGGAACTGGTTCCTGACCCTTAACTCAAAGTTTTAGGGGCTGGTCATAAAGTATTGGTACATCCCCTAATTACACAATATAATCAAGAGTAAATAAATAGTCCATTTCTATATATAATGTCAATCGATATTCAAAGATAAATTCCCTATTTCTTTTACATGCAACGATTACAGGTTTCCTGTAGGACCGACAATTTCAGATTTGATCGGCTTTGAGGGTATGAAATTTGAGGAATGTTTAGAATAAACTATAGACTTCAGTAACTGTTCCCGAACTGCTGAGCCTAGAATGTTTTGAAGGGGTGAAGCTCTGAAGAAATTGGAATGGTTACTTTTTTGAAAAAAGGCAGACCTTGGCCACATTATCATCAAGCAAAACTCACCAGTCTCGAACTATTGACCATTAACCCACTACTCGCCGCAGGTCTATGATCATCTCTCGTGATAACGGGGTTTGACGTCGTACGTGAGAATGACGTGTATTGTCGCGCGTACGTCTTCGGTTCCGTCGCTCGGTTACCGGCACCGACTACTGGCGCTGACTGTTGACGTCTCGCACTTCCGTTCGTATGAGCCATATAATTCGGTGGATTTGAGGTTGTCTATAGTGAAAGCGGAGACGAACATTTCAAAATCATTGAAAAACTTCAGCTAAATTATGGTTATCATTGTAACCAATATAAAGATTCTTTCTCAAAACGTAGCTAAGATCTAAAATCGTACAGGGTAGCCACACCCCCCATTTACGTTCCCTGGGTTTTCCCAAAACGCCAATATCCAATTCGATGATTCATTTGTAGCGACTTACATCTTTTGTTCCTGAAGCTGCAGCTTTGATATTTTCGTAACTGCGTTGTCTTGATATAGGACGATACGGTCGCGTGTGGTTGTGTTGAGGGGGAGTGTGAACGGTTCGACCGAATGCTACTCCTACAAAAAAATAATGTATCATTTTTCCTTCAACTAAATCACAACCATGAAATCTCTTTAATCATTGCTTTAACTGGAATTTATGAGTTTTGATAGATAACTAGATGAGTTCCATATGAATCATGTATCTTATGATGATGATGATCACTATTTCCACCTTGCCAGTCCTTAAACCCAAGCGTCATAACCCAAATATTGAATCAAAAATTCTCCACGATACAATTTTGAATATCTGTAGCACATTTGAGACAAATTTCAAGACAGAAGCAGAAAATTTTATAACAAAAAGTTAAATACCCGATTAAAACCAAACGAATTCAAAAGATTAAAACGCAATCTCTTTATTGAGAATTTACATCAAAAGACACAACCTTTCAGATTCTCGTTGTGCCTTTTGATTTTGTTTTTTATCTTTAAAATTTGTTAATAGAGGGATTTAATCCGATAATCTATAGTCCAAGTCAGGAGTGAACGAGTTATCCTATTACATCATACTCACTATCACCGTATGAATTATTTTGTGTTGTTTGTTGTTGTTGTTGAACGGGTCGAGTAACTTTAGGAGCTGGTTCCGTCGTTTGCCTGCTGTAATCATTCACTGGAGTCGCAGATCTAGAATTCGACGATTGATACGTCGTCGTGTGAAGTTGTTCGGGTTCTTTTTGCGGCGTTTCTTTACGCGTTCGTTCGACCTCCGTACGTCGTCTTCGTCTACGATCGGCTTTCTTTTGTAGAATCATCTGAAATTCATTTAACCACAAATTCCGTTTAACCCTTTCAGTGCTGAATTATTAATAGCCTATAGTGCTGGAGATAATTTGAAAATTTTGAAAAATTCCATCTTAGTGTGTGGAACAACGGGAATACCACTATAGTGCGTCTACACCGCAGCGCGGTGTATCATTAGTTACTAGTATTTCACTATGTTTGACAGGTGCTGCCATCTTTCAAGAGAGATAATTACTAATTACATCAATTGCGGTGTACTAACAAAATCCATCACTGATTTATACACCGCACTGCGGTGTAGACGCACTGAAAGGGTTAAAACGTTTAATTGTTGCCATGTCAACCATCCCCTAGACTTCCGAGTTAAGAGGACAGGATAGGATGTACTCAACTTTGCCGGCACCTACACGCGACTTCATTTGAAAGGCATTCCTTTACCTCGTATAGTTTATTCCTGTATTCAGATACCGTCAGTTGTACGTCATCATTGAGAACAGGAATTACATCAGCGTCTAGTGATATCTCTTCAGGTTTATTGTGAAATCTATACAGCAAAACAATAATACGAAACAATGAACAAATACTTCATCTTAAAGCGTACATTAGACAACGACTTGAAACGGAATCATATTTTTACCTTGCAACATACGGATGTCTTAAGGCGTCTTCAGCAGTTATTCGTTTATCGGGATTGAAATGTAATAACTGTTTGAGAAGATCCATAGCATCACTCGATCCATCCGGCAATAAAGCATCTATTGATTTACGCGGTCTATAAAATATTCATAATAAAAAAAAGAACGTGAAATCAACTCTAAAGAGAGATGACGAGACCGTTTTTAACAAACTTTTCAAACTCGTACCTTTTGGAAGCCCTGTCTAATACAGACGCACCATACGCAGAATTTATACTGTCAATATCTAGAAAAAGCATTAACAAATATGATAAACTCGGGTCTTTCTGCAAATACTCGATGAATTGCTCCGAGTTTGTTTTTTTTACCTGCTCTGGTAGGAAGATTAATCGTGCTCATAATCTTCTCAATTTGATTCAAAGTCGACGTCCCCGGAAATAACGGTTTGCCTAATATCAATTCGCCTAATATACACCCTAAACTCCACATATCAACGCCTTTAGTGTACCTGGGATAAAAACAAGAAAAACTTATAATAACACATTCAGACTCGCCTAAGTCATCGCACGTAATTATTTTTTCCAGTTCAATGTACTTAAGTCATCAAAATAATGATGGTCCCCCAAATATTATTATCTCAGTTTGACTGCACTTACAAAACCATGGTCCAATTTTGACTACCTCACCAAAGATTTAGTGTACTAGGAAATTAACTCCACAAATTTGCCTCATACAACATTTCAAAAGTTTTCAAACTTTGACTCTTTACTGCCCATCTTTCACAAGGGAATCTCTGATTTGAGTGGCCCGCCTCATGTATCTGCCTCATATTTATACATACTTGTGAGATGCTAGCAGAATTTCTGGAGCTCTGTACCACCGCGTAGCGACGTATTCCGTTAGATTTGGGTCAACACCGTCTTCGATATGGAGCTGAGTTAACGATCGAGCCAATCCGAAATCACAGATCTTTACGAAACATTCACTATCTAACAATACGTTAGACGGCTGTAAATAAATTATACAAATTACATAATTAAGAATTCATGGCATATCAGGGGTATCTTATAGGCTCTTAAAGGTCGGGTAAGATTTGGTTTCCCTGATATTCCCTGACCATCTATCAATACCAAGAAAATAACAATCATAAGATATCCTCAGCGAGGGTTATTTCTTATCAAAAGGTTCCTGATGTCTCTCGGTGCCAGCAAGAAGAACGACTAGACACCAAATATTCAAATTCCGTGATTTTCAAGAAAAATTTCCAGAATTCCCTTATATCCCTGATCTGTAAGAACCCTGCATATCTGAAATACTTCCATAATTTTCTATTCAACCAGCCGCAAGCTATGGTCAACTTTCGACTCAAGTGAATTCTATAATCATTCTAGCGCGGAATGATACAAACGTAGCTCGACCTTACCTTCATGTCTCTATGAATGACGTTTCCCGAATGCATGTATTTCACAGCTTTAAACAACTGATACATAACGTAGCGTTTATGAACATCTTTCAGAATACTGCCTCTTTTGATAACATTGTGTAAATCCGTATCTAAAATTAATTGAAATCACTCTCATAACTTTGTATTCTTTATGTACAAAGCAATTATCAGCTGATTTTCGGAGGAGTGGATGTAATAACGACAGGGATGGCGGCCGCTCCATTAAAACCTCACATGGAGAACACTGATTTAACATATATTCATCACATACCCATAAATTCAAACACTAAATAAATGTCTTTGTCATTTTCAGCCTTGATAACGTTGTGCAGTTTGATAATATTTGGATGATCACCGAATTCTTGCAGGAACATAATTTCCCTAAACGTCCTCTGAAAATATGAGAAAAGAAACAGATATAAAGTCAGATACAGTTTTTCTCCGAGGGCTCCTTCAATTGTTTACACGCGCTATTGACCAAAGTCAGGTAAGTCAAAGTAGACACAATCACATAGATGAAATTTGGCTCATGCCAGATTATTGCGTGTGAATGCTAACTGGTTCTGTGACTCCATTCGCTTGCCACAGCATCGTTGAGATTTAAGTAACGAGTGAGTGATTTACATGTGAACGCGCTCTATGATTAGGCACGGGTCAAATTTTACTCCAGTTTGACCAAGACCACATCTATCATCTCTTATGCAATCGCAGCTATGGTGATTTAACCCTCACTAAAACCAAGACAGTACATAGGCCTAATACACATATGCACTATTTATAACTTAAATCTATCACTTGTAACCTACCTGAGCATCAGTTTGGTTGCGGAAGGCATCAAAGATTTTCTTTACAGCTACAACTTCATTTGTTCGTTTATCAATTGCCTTCCAAACTATTCCATAAGCCTACAACAAATAGAGAAACAATGTTCATCATCAACAAACAAGAGATTCCAGTTTTCTGTTAGTTCGACAGTATTTTCGGATACCGAGAGAGTATTGTGTGGTAAATTAGTCAGTAACCTGCGTTGTAGTTTCACATAAACCCATTCGATTATAAAAGCTTACCACCAACGTTTAGTGTGGTACAATATTAAATCTGTAGTAATCTCACATCCGGGTTACCCCAAGTCTAGAATAAAGGCCACTGATGTCACTATGAGAAGAGTTGACCAGTGAAATTGATCAAGGTTGGTTCCAGGACTTTGTTTCTGCAAGTTGGTCAAGGAAGGTTTGTAGGCAGGCTACAATTATAAGGCAAGGAAAAGATGCAGCCTACTCCGATGGCGATGTACTCCTCCGCACACGTCACAGAGAAAGTGATAAAATAGAATGATTGATAACAGCAACAACAATAAAGAAAGTTTGCGACTTCCGACGCATTCGATCAATTACATAAACCATTTTTTGGAAAAGAATTAATGTCAGTCGACGGAGAAGAAGATTAAGAAGCCGAATTCGGAATAGGCCGATCGTTCTACTCAACTAACACAGGCATTTCATGAGCAACAAATATTTGCACCTACCCCCTTGCCAAGTCGCTTTTTTATTTCATAACGCTTGGTTATGTGGGGCTCAATTTCTGAGCTCATTTTCACGAGGTTTGACGAAAAGATCTAAAAGAA
Source organism: Tubulanus polymorphus (assembly GCF_964204645.1). Taxonomy (NCBI): domain Eukaryota; kingdom Metazoa; phylum Nemertea; class Palaeonemertea; order Tubulaniformes; family Tubulanidae; genus Tubulanus; species Tubulanus polymorphus. The sequence goes on from NC_134026.1 coordinate 1,496,543, forward strand.
ATACATCGAATATAAAAATGTCACTGAGTGGACCGAACAACACCTAATCTCATACTTCCGCGTTAATCCGCGTCGTGATATAGTTTCTGCGTAAATAACTTATTCCCAAAAGCAAAATCGATATATTTACGATATAGTATTTGTTATTAAGTATTCGCAGTTTTCACGAATATACGTGGAAATATATCTATAGAATGTTATAAATTTAGTAACGATTATTGTGATTGTGTTAATACATCTGTTAAGTAATTCGCCGTACGCAAAAATCGATGACGTAGTACAAGCGTCAGTTACCATGACAACATACCAGTCCATAAGTGATATACCTCACATGCCAGAGTATGTGTGCTGGTCTATTAGGTGGCGCTACGTAACGATTCGAATTTACAAATTCAGTACGGTATGTGACACTGTTCTACTTTCCTGTGCATATATTTTCCTCACCATGAAATAAACGCGAACCTTTACTTACACTTAAACGTGTGGTCTGTAATGTAAATCATTGGAGAGCCCCTTGTTGGAGTTGGTAATCGATAACCACGCCGCGCGGTATACTGCCGTAATTGACCGATAGTACATTCATGGATCGAAGCTTTCCCTGTAGCATGTGCTTGATCGTTAACGTTGTAAATTAATTTCCCGCTGGACTTCATTTATCTCCTCGACTCAGCGTGACCGGCAACACTCCGGACCCGTATCGACATCATGTCTAGTCTCGTGCTAGCGTGTCAAGTTCAGTTCAAGCTACGTCCAGGGCCAATATTCGGCATCAGGCAACGGAATGAGAGAGAACGAGTTAACTTGAATGGATGAGAAGTTTTGACCAAACTCCTCGACAGCATTTTAATCATATATTGCCAGTGGTTTCCACTTATGACATTTATGACGAAGAAGGATCTGGTGTTCGACATGGAGGGACATCATCTGCAGTGTTTTCGTGTTGTCGATATAATTTCTGCGGACAGCAATCGATGGCTACCCGGTAATGCCTTGATTCGATGGCATTCACGGACGAAAGAGCCGCCATCTCTACTTTTCTCAGTTCGCCTCTTAGATACAGGTATCGGATTGGTAGGCCTACTTTGTAATGTAGTAAAATCATTTCAGATCAACTCCTTCAGTCCATTCGCCCGGTCCAACCACGACCGCGGTTACAAACGGCACTTCAATGGTTAAGACCGGGTCTCCCGATATCGACTACATTGATACTTAATCATCATGCCATTAAGCTATCTTTCTGTTTTCCGTTATCCCCGGGGTTCATTCCCGGTCGGTCAGGGGAAGTCAGATGGCGATAAATCAAGCAAAGCGCCGCGGTTTACTGATAAATGTCCATGCGATGGGCCAAAACAGACAGTCGTAACTCACGCCACCGGTATATTTATTTTCAAACGATACTTATTTGGATATATCGGGGTTTTCACTAGTGGTGTTTAACTGGCCGCATTTTTGTCTTATCAGACAAGCGATAAAGACAAGTCCGAGCAAATTTGTAGCTTGTCACTGATTTACGGTATGTCGATTAGAACGATGCGATATGTATAGTCGCTGTCCATGCATTTGGTAAAAAGAATATTCTAAATCCGGGAATTATCATGAGACTGAGTTCAAGATATGGATGATAACGTACATATATAGCAGAAATGTTTAAAATGACGGATTTGTGTAGACGAAGTTTGCAGTTTTATTGCGGATATATATTCGTTGTATTGTCTATCGTGAACTTAGGATTCTGTATTCCGCTAGGGCTGAGTTCCCCTGTGCATACGGCTGGAATGATCGTGTCTGGTTGTCTGACAACCGTTCTTACCGCCATCGCTGGAATTAACATGATAATATTCATTACGATTCATAGAAATACGATCCGAATGAAAACGTCTGTGATGGTGATGTCCATAATTTCCGCTACAGGAGTTATACCTACTTTAGCATATACGTGTGCCTTGATGACTTTAGTATCGGACGAAACCTCGCTAAACGCCGAAATTGATAACACTGAATCGGTTCCTTTAGATATCGGTGTGAACATTGCGCATATAACGGTACTTCTCACAATATTTATTACCTCTCTCGCCGAGGCTATTGTATTTTGCAGAAACTTTTGTGGTTTTGATTCTATAAACTCTGTTCAGCCGCTACAAGATCAGCGCGATTCTCGACGAAATCGAGCTCAACTGGGCCCGTACACAATTACACAGATGATGAGTTTGGAAGCTGAAGTGCGGTAGAAAAATAAGTGTTGGTTGTGCAGTTCTGGTTTTGTGTGTATCATCCATCGATTAAGTTCACACTATTCTGAGTCTATATCAATTGAGTTATTTTTACACGCATTTATTGCAATCAAGTGTTTCTAAAACATAATAAAAAAAATGAATGAACAACGTATATTACGAATAATCAAATTGTTGTCATCGTGGTTTAATGTAAAGACTCGATTATTTCAACGGGGCCAGATTTTTAATGGTGCTATTTAATTCCTACAGAGGTGAAACAGTGAACCCATAATGGAAATGTGTTAGGTCGTTAGCTAACAACAGTGATGTGAATTTGAATGTGGGAACGGATATGTTTCAGGTATTCAGTTGCAGTTATTTTATAGTCGTTGATAACACTAGAATCAGTCATTTGCTCGCGAGTTATAATTGCTTTATTATCGCTATGAACATTGAATGATGCGCACCTACCTCACAAAACGCAATAAATGTGAAGTACGGATAGGTAAATGACGCATTTTCCTCCCGAATTTACATCGAAAGGAAACATACATATTCACCCCTCCCAGATAGATGTAGATATACGCTGATTATTGAGGGACACATTACTTCATATTATAACTGTTCAATAATCATTAAACTGATAATCAGGGATCATTCGATATTCATACTAACCCAGTAGCGCGGAAACTGGCACATGTTTTATGTGATTATAGTGTAAATCCGTTGCATCATGGGATGTATCAGAAATGTTATTACGCTGCTTATTATGTTTATTTGTTTATGAATATTGCGTTTAGTTATTATTACTTTTGTTTGCTTTTGGCTGTCGACAGTTGACTGGATGTCGTCATCTGTTCGAATCGACACCGAATTCGCAATCTCGCCCGCGTGCAACATCCACCGCGATGACATATCAGCTATCAGCCGATCCGATGTCGCGTTAGAAATGGATAGACACATGCGGAAACGGGGTATTAAGTCCGTTATTGGCGAGTATGCAAATGAAACCAATTTTCACGGCTTTAGATATATAATTCATGCGGCTTCACCTGTTGCCAGGTAAGTTTTTGAAAATATATTTTGAAAAAATGGTTTTTGGAATTCATACCAAATTTAACCTATCGTAATCATTTAACTCTGTCAAATATAGTCATCACAACGATGAAAGCAATTAGATTGGCCAAATCAGTATGGATTTTGTCGAGTTTATCGTTTTTGCAAAGCAGAATCTGATCATAAACAGGTTAATAAAACATGAATGCGTACCTATAAGTCTGCCGTCTGTATTAGGCGGATCAAAACAGATTTCCATGAGCCATGACGGTAAAAACTTAGATTAGACCGAGAGAACGAATCTCAAATTACTCTCAATAATTCAGGTATCGCATGTTTTTTTTTCTGGTAGTTGTTGTCATTTACGTATTTGCGACACAGACGGCATCTGATCCTTCCATATAGAATCGTGAATAGTGTATATAAAATACGAAGTAATGGAAATGATACCATCCGTTTCCTGAAACTATCATTTTATAGCTTTTTTTTCTGAAGCGGTTATCCATTGCATCTATTGTATATCTCGTTTATTTTAGAGCCCGACATATGTCACAGTATCTAGCTTCCTAACTCAAGTTCAAGTTATTGTCTACTATTTAACGCTCCGCTGAGCTAAATTAAATTGACATCTGTTGAGACAAGCTCTAGCCAGAGTTATCCTGTACTGAGTTTCTCATCGTATTTCTGATGTCGACTGTAATTTGGGAGCTTCGAAAACGCGGCACATACGTACAAATTTCAAACAAAGGTGTTAGTTTCCCCTCTCTTTTAGCTTTTGGGATATTTACATAAGAGTTCAAAAATTCAATCGAGAAATATTCTAATCTATTTTGACTCTAAGAAATTATATAGGTTTCGACGTGGAAGTAAGAAACTACAATATGAGCAATATCAACCCGGTGAATGTTAACCCTCGCAGAAGAAGCAACAGTTACTGACTTTCATTCCAGTCACAGTCGATGGTGCAAATCGCCAATAAGACGAACACTTACTTATATAAATCTGTATCGTTACTGATGAGAATAGCCATTACCGAGAGCAATTAACATCCCACGTGCTACATAGATTTCATTGTATAATGGTATCTTTCCATGTAGACAGTCATGTTTCCCTTTTGTCGATCGTTGCTGCAGGGAGATGGGAGTACCTCCCTGGTTGCTCGAACGGGATCCTACCCGGGGTACTGTGTCGTAGAAAACGATTTTCACCCACGGAATAGAAATTCGCGTTGCAAAACGGTAATTAAGATGGCGATGAAAAGGATATGAATAACCCTCCAAATGACCAAAAATCATCACGATGCTTTAAATAATGAAGATAGGGCGATATATTCGATTTCGACATGCAGAAGAAGGTTTTCTATTTTCATTGCTGGAATAGGAAATCCTGTACCATCGTCGCCTAATGAAGAATACGATAGTTTGGTTTATCTTTTGAGTCTAGGGTTCCTAGGGATCAATAACCCCATTTACAATATATTAATTCCGTCAACACATCGTATATATGCAAATGAAGCAGTTCAGTTCTCAATCATCTGTACTTTCGACCCACTACTGCTAGTTCACTAAAGACTTGAATAAATGCTCCGCAATGCTTGTAAATACTGGACATCCGTCTTGAATGTGATATAAAATCGACATCAGTTATATCGAATGAGACAACGGAATTCTAACAAGTTATGATTTCATATTGATGGCTTGATGAGAATATCCAACTGAAATCACTGCTATAGCTTATCGATCTAGTCAAATATATATTTGAAATATAATATTGATTAAATGAATTCCAAAAATTCGGCCAGAATCAGAAGGAAGGCGACGAGAAATGCAAAATCAATATTATTTTCTCTAAAGGATAATTCGTTCAGTTTAGACGAGATGACGTGAATGGTTTTGATGAAGTCGCACAATGGCCGCGATTTCAACCAATTCCCTAGAGCGCAAATTAATTGGTTTTACAAAAAAAATGTAAATATATTTCGAACGACGAGGAGTATGAAGGAGGAAGTCTTTCGTGTATTGTTGTTCAATCGTATCCTTGTCGACATGGGAAATGTTGTTTTTGGCATCGTATTCCCTGCGATGAAACAATCATCATTTAGTAGCTTATAATGCCGTGTAGGAAGCTCGTGTACAATAAGAAACGTTCTGCAAATAGCATATTTGCAATGAATAATAGTTCTTCTCAGAAACATCGGTGACGATTCCTATTTTGTTTGCAGGTTGATTTGGCTGTTGTTATTTCTGTCAGCTATCGCTGCGTTTTTGTACCAAGTACAGGACAGAGTAAGAATGTATCTGAGTTGGCCTGTCAACGTCAATATCGATATCGCCAGTAATTTTTCGCTCATCTTCCCCGCCGTGACAATCTGCAACTCTAATAACTTCAGGTGAGTTTGTCATCTCATTAATCACTGGCTGTGTCGTATTCAACGAGCGATTGGCATTCTCGCCACCAATACAACGTTTTTTCTATTCGGTTAAAAATTATGTAACCATAAATAAATAATGTCTCATTGAACGCATTCGCAATCGCTAAAATTGCTGTAATATAAATCGTGTACACAATAGATATTTTCAAATTTTCAAGTTCAATAACTGCATCTAACAGCTTGGTACTTATTCAGTGAATTTCAATAGCCGGTATACAGCCCTGTCTCTCCTCACACGTGCTACATCACTGAACGATAATCGTGGTCACGACACACAATCAAATAAAGTCGCTTAAAATACACTAAATTACCCAGTAACGCTCAATCGTTACAGCTACATTTAATAAGTCAATGTACTGAAGATTATTCACTTAAAAAAGCTCAAGCATCTATGAGAATTTCTGCTGAGTGAACATTGAATAATATATATATATATATATATATATATACATGATATAGAGCTTTTTACAACAGGCGATTTCTAGATCAAAATCGAATAATTCGACAGATATTCACGCATGAAATGGTGATATATTCTCTGAATTCAGTTATAAATGGTCGCGTGTATATAAAAACGCTTATCACTGTATCATTGGATGATGGGGTCACTATCACACTGGACCCCATCAGCGCAGAATCTTAATGTCCATCATTAGTGTCATGGAAGTTTTTTGTATCGATAATCAAGTCAAATCAAATTTGTCGGTCATCACAGCTCCACTCGTCGGCGCACAGATTGGGGTACTCTAATGTTTACCGTACGCCATATGAATAAATATTAGGGAAATGTTTCTGCCTTCCAGACATTATATACTGATAGACATATTTTCTTCTAGTTAGAGACGTTATCTTCATTTCTGTTACCCCGGAATCGGCGGACACAACAAAGGAATGATGATTAATAAATCGGTCTATAAACGATAAAAAATAATCACCAAGATCCAGTATTTCTTGAACAATTCCTCGGAAACATTTCTGGACATAGACTAATCCGTGTTGAAGGAACATCCATATTTGATAAAGTATAAACACTCTGCTTAGCAGTAATCTAAGCTAGATGAAGCTTAGATCGATAGAAACGAAGCAGAATTCTGTGACTACGTATAATATATGATAGCAAACAGGATTGTCATTGTATTATCACCGAGCGCCCTGTTCATCTGGATCCAGTTCCACAGTCGTGAGTTAGAGTTAACGTGGAGTTAAAATTAGTTCATTTTCAGTATACAATGAGTTACTCTGAGTCAGATGATAAGTGACAACTGAGGAACTGGGTCCTGTTGAATTTTATATATTTTTGATGCCGATTTTGCCGATAATACCATGGGAATTGATGTGCACCGCATCATCAATATTTGCGCTTCATTATAACAATGAATTACAATATTGTGGATTTCGGGGTCGATTCTGTACTTGATTTTTTCATGACTCTTATTTCCTATTCAATAAATTTTCATGGTTTTTTAATAATGAGTTTCGAGTGGATGCGAAATCCTTGTCATCAAATTGGGCTAGCCTGTTTAGACTGGTTGCCAGTCAATTCAATTCAATTGTCAATATATTGAAGTTCGAAATAGCTTCATTCATCCTTGAAATTATTATCATATCATTCATTGTCGATGGTATCAAGCAATTTGTGTCTTCTTGTTAACTATAGATTGTCAGAAGCGATGAAGTTAGAAACGTATCAATACCTAACCGACGTCTTCCACCAAAAAGCGAATTGGGAAAAAGCGATGGAGAAACTGAATGAAATGAATTATACAGATCTGCAGATAAAACTGGCTCATCGAAAAGAACATATGATATTGGGGTAATTATTTACACTCATTCCTATCGGCTTATTTTGAGCATCATTTTTCGGTCACTCGTCGAGTCGTTAATGAATATACGTAAAACTGTTTATTGAACTCTTGATTGAAAAACTTTCGTGAAAAATCGTCAGTGGAGTGGAATGCTTTTTATCCCACGTGAGAATAAAACATGTGTCTGTGATCGAGTGAAGACACTGAGTCTATGGCTGATCTTTTATTCATCTCGTTGATTATCTATCCGCAGTTGTACGTGGAAATCGAGTCAGTGTAGTTCGGCTAATTTTACCCCGATTCTCACAGATTACGGCGTGTGTTATACTTTTAACACGAATAAAGACAACATTTTGACAGTAGAAAATACAGGTACGTCGAGACGAAAACCTAACTCAGCTTAATCCATTCCATTCATTAAACACGTTCTTGATAAGTAATTCAAGAAAGTTGTTTTCTCAATTCGCAGTACGACCTTGTGAAAGGATATATACTCTAACACAGGCCGAGCGGTGTGCCTCATTTACAGCTTTTTTAGGAAATCAGTAATAGATATATACCCTGTAATCGGACAAACCAATACAAAAAAAACGATAGCCTGTTATCAATTTGTTAGTTCGGAATAATGATATCATTTTTTTTCCTAATGTAATCCGTAGGCCCACACATATTAATCAGAGAATATCGTTTTGGTATTTTTAGTTGGCATCATCACTTAACGATAACCTAAACGTAATGCTGCCCTAATTACCCTTCATTTTATGTATATTTGAACTGGTTTTTCACGATAAATGTCAAATTATGCGCGTATAAATCATCTGCATCATATAATATAGGAGTAGTTATTTTTACACATCATCTGAAGTTCATTAAACTACTGAAATTTGAATTTAGGTGCGGCTTTCGGATTGGAATTATTGTTGAATATGGAACGTTATGAATACATGACCGGCGCCCACGTTTCGACGGGCATTCGGATACTGATGCATAACCATAACGAAAAACCTCGAATGGCGGACCTCGGCATATCAATTCCAGCTTCGATGAATGCTATGGTAGCGATGGAATTGACTGAGGTAAAATGTATATACTGCTCTTTGTCGGATCCGATTGCAGCACGACCGTTTTTAACGAAAGTGGTATTTGAGCCGGCAACGAATGACATGCAAAGTTGCACTTCATTCTATTGATTATAGAAGCTGTCGTTTCCATTGAACGCTTCATTTTTCAAGTCAATTCCGCGTGCTGTGATAAAACATGAAATGATAACATATGCTCGTTGATATTACCACTTTCCGGCCTAGGAAAAATATTTGAAAAATATGACATGTTTATTCATATTACAAGGTTGTGTTTCGGTTGATACAGAGGTTATTGTCTCCAAAACGCTTACGAAACCGTATACCAAATCTTGGTTAAAACTGCCCGACAATGATCACAAATGACTCCCTATAAAATCCTGGGGCCAGTTGTTCAAGTTGGCGAGAGAGGTAACCGGTGTATTAATACATGGTAAAAATGAAACAAGATTGAATGAAGCACATATGGCCTACAACATAAAAATATTTTTATTCGTTATTAATATATTAATTATATTATTGTTACAGAAAGAAAAAAAGACAAAAAGTCAAAAAGCAAAAATTTATTTATATAGATAGATTGACCTTATCCACATTGACATGAGGATAAGTTATCTAAAGATAATTTTATCAATTATCATCATTACTTATCATCGTAATTCATCATTACCATTATCGTGAAAGGATATAATAGGTTAGGTTATAATAGGTTATGATATTTTTATAATCAGTTACATTTCCACAGATAAAGTGTTCGTGTTATCATTAATTTCATCAGTTGTGATGCCCGGACAGTTTGACCGTACATGCATTCATGATTTAAAAAGAGGAACTCATCAAAAGCATTTCTTACCATTAAAGTTTGATCCTGAATAAAGATTCATCGATTCAGCAAAGAACGTTAGGTTAACAGATGGAATTAATGGGTTTCACAAACTACTGATCCACTTCCATTTAATGTAAAAAAACTGCATTTGCGTTGAAGTCTATTTACACTCTGACAAACTGATCGTAAAAAAGTGACATTCCTCGATCTCTTGGAGCTGTATATGAATTAGATTTTAAAAGATTAGAATGAGTTCTGTGTGGGATGTTTAGAACTGTCCTCTTGAGGTCTTGAATATTATCTATACATAATACGCGGATAAAGGGATTTGAATTCGAAATCGACAGAATGAGCTTTAAAAAGAGATGAAGTCAATAATACAGTTTCCAATGGAAGCTTTAAGCAATTGTGTCCTACGATATTTTTTGAAGGTGAATGAAAGTACTACAACTAGCCGAGTCATCTAAGTTTTTCCAGTTCGTCAGATCCTTTCGTTATTATCACCGTAAAATGGTACCGTATACGTCACAGTAGGGTCCTTCTAAGACCTACCGTAACAGCAACTGCAGCAGAAAGAAGCGATTATGATCTCCAGGATGAAGGTTACGAAGTGCAGGACGGACACTACGACTGGAAGAGCGTAGGCTGCTCCTACACCTACTGTCCATATTACGATATTAGCAGCTGCCGACGCTGTACACGACGCAGCGAAAGACCAGACGCAGCCAATAATAGCCAGAACCATGCAGGCGATTCTCAAACCATCACTCTTCTTTTTTCCGCACATAACTGCTAAAACGCCTGAAACAATTGGAATGATCGCGCCCCAGATACCTGCATGGAAGAAATTCCATTGAAGAGCGGCGATGCTTGCGATATTTAGTACTAGAGCGAGTACTTCGAGTACAAGCACTGCTATGCCCAACCCAAGAATGGCACCAGCGCGAAGTTTTCCTTCTTGTCTCACATAAGCGGGTTGTTGGACTATTACCACGTGAGGTTGTGGCTGTCCATAGTTAGCCGGTGGTGGCTGTCCATAGTTAGCCGGTGGTAGCTGTCCATAGTTAGCCGGTGGTGGCTGTCCATATCCCCCTTTTACGTCTGCCATGTCACGCGTAAACCTATTCAAAAATATATCATCGAAGGATTAACGCCAGTTCTTGAGGTGCAAATAAAAATATCACTATTGCAAAGAATTTGCCTTTCTGCGCAGGGGCGCGGTGGCATTTTTCGAGTACAAAAGGTACAGATTTACAAATTAGAAGGTTGAAATCTTAGTATTGGTGGCTGACTTAATCAATTTGAGATTGTGTGGCCCGAATCAGCCCCCGTGTATAATTCATTTACCTTACTAACGTTGTATGATATTCGCTGTTCGTTGGATAACCGTCAAACACTTCTGACGATCTCGGTTGTATATGAGAACACTTTTAGATCGAAAGGATTTATACTCTAAGGAAGATAAAGCATATTTCTGGTACTTTACAATGAATGTTTTGATTCTACTGTCCTACTGACATCTTAACTCCGAATAGAACTGGTTTAGCACTATGGTTACCAAATGGTTTCCAAAAACGTTGCGTATTGTGTAGATATTCTCCGGTTAAATTGTAGAACACTATTGCCTGGCTCAGTGCATATATAACCTTATCGATCAACGACATTTCATGACACCAGTTTTAATCGAAAGAGTTTGGTTCATTCTCCTATAGGAATATGTTCTTTCTCAGGGCGGATCGCACTTAAAAATGATTTCAATATTTTTCCGCGCACGATATCGGTTTAACTCCGATAAATGGGATAGTTTCAGGAATGTCGTGAGCGCCGTTTGGCCATTATATACACCTGACCGAATCAGACATCAATTTCAAAAAGTGGTAACATTGCATCTGTGCACTATTTCAACGGGATTTCCGCCGGTTAACCTTAGTCCATTATATTTGAGCAACTGGTCACTGATTGTTAATCTTCTTCAAATAATGAATATTTCCTTATCCCATCGCGTTTATCCCAGTTCTCCAAATCTGTCTCTTTTTTAACTGATGATTGTTTGAAATTTTCAGTTAAACGATTTAGCCGCGCCTCACGGAAACTGTACGAAGTCAGACTTCCGGTCACGTGAGGCGTGTATTGTCGACTGTCGAGTTGATAATCTGGCGCATATTTGTCACTGTCGACCGATGTATGCCACTTACAAAGCGCATATTCCCCTCTGCAACGCAACATCTCATCACATTTGTGTCAAAAACGTTTTAGGTAAGTGATAAGTGGAAAGTGAAAATCAAATAGTGCAGGAATATCCTCTCACAGATAACACCTGAGGCATTTGGCGATAACCGTTCGATAAAACTATCTCTCCCTCTCTCTCTCTCTTTTGCAGGGAGCCACGAAGGTTATGAGGCGTGTAATGATAAATGTAAAGTGCCCTGTAAACAGTTGATGTATTCGGCTTCGCTTTCGTATACGACCACGTCTGATTTTATGGCCCGAGCTATGGCCAAAAAGTACGCCAGCGATTTCGATCTTCTGAACAGATCTCGCATCGCGACGCTTAATCTTCACCACGTCGACGATACGTTTCTGGAAGAAGACAACGCCGTGATGTCAGCCTTCTTGAATAAATATCATAATTTCTATAAGCAATTGGTGTGGCTCTACGAATCCGCCCATAAAAATGTCTCGCATATCAAAGCCATGCGAGACGCGTTTGAGGGAGCTGAATTGTGTCTACAGGAAAAAAAGGTATTATCGGTGCAGTTGTTTGATATATATCATGCATTCATTACATTGAACAGACAGGTTACGTCTGGAACTAACAGACGTTCCGGATAAGATCAAATATTTATTTCCAGTACGTGATTGAACTGTTTTCGTTGTCGCTTTTTAGAGTCTTTACGAAGAGACTTTGAAGTTGCACTTGGTTCCAGGATTGGTCGAGTTAACGGTGGAGCGGCTGCGATACGAAATATCCGACTTACAGAACAGACGGTTGCCGCGATTCAGCGACCTCGTGCAACAGAACGCAACTCACAACAACATATCTACATTCGTACAGCAACAGTTCGAAGAAGAACTGTGGTGGCTGGACCATAAAATGAGAATCATATTATCAGAATTGGAACTGACTGAAAGTACGTATTCGAACGCTTTAAACACGATTAAGTCCGAGTATGAGAATGCCGACTCCGCTCTACCGATGTCGATTCTGCGGCCGTACGAGGACAGGTTATTGAACTCATATTCGACATTCGTCAACGATTCAAGTCGAACTATAACTGACGTAGAACATTTCCTTGATTACATCGCGCGATTCAGGCGTTCTCCGAACGGAGTAAATCTGATCAAATTATACAACGAAACAGCAACATTGAACAGAGTTTTAACCGAATTCACCGAGGCCACGGAAGGCCTGGAATCGATCTCTAACGTAATAAAAGAATGTTTTCGCCATGAAATTTCCAGCATTCGGTCGACCGAACAAAACATAATCGGTTCGGCACAATTCCACGCGAGATTGCTGCATATCTACGCTAGCGAGTTCGTCGAATCGCAGCCTCACTTGTTGGAGTTCGGCGATTTCATCGACCGCATAAAAAATCTAACCGGTGGATTTCAGATACAATACCTCGAGGATAAGTTACAAAACTCCGATCTGTGGAACCACACAATATCTCACACTAAGAACATGATGGTCACGTTAGATAAAATGAAAGCCGAAGCGAAATCGACGATTCTACACTCCGAAGAAGTATTGCTCAGTTTGGAAACGTCTGCCTCCGAGTTCAACGGTTCGAACGGTTGCGGCCAGTTTTCGACGATCATCGAGTTGTTGAGAACTTACAAGGACAGAATAAATAACCAACCGAATTATATCGATTCGGTTCAAAAAGACTATGAACAAATGCTAACAAGGCATACGAATCTAGACACCCATTTACAACAGTTGAAAGATTCGTACGCCATTAGTTATAAGTTCATAAAGTAAGTATAATGTATCCTTGAAGAACTACAAACTGTTTAACTTTCCATCCAACGCCTCATAAATTTTCATTTTCCTAATGAATAATGGGAGAAAAACCATCGACCAAGAATTCTGTTGGCAACAAGGATTTACCCTCTGGGCCACAACGTGTCTGCACGGAAAGGAGAACTGCTATCATAATTTCTTAAATGCATTTTCTCTTCCCATAGTTCTTTCGAGTACAATATCTTACCAGATAAAGAATAGAAAAATTAATTACTCCCACGAGAGATTTCCTCAATGCAACGTTATTCAAATATCTATCAAATATTTATAGTTATTCAAATATTTTACAACAAATGATGAAAAAAAAAGAAAATATTCTTAATCTACATTTTCAGGAGGAATGTTCTCACTGTTCGTGTTTTCTATCAGAAGCTCAATTTTCAGCGAATCACAAAAGCCGAAGGGTATCAATGGTTTTCTTTGATATGTAAGTCATAAATTTGGGCTTATTGTTTGTTTTTCTATTTCGCCTTTACCTGACGCGTTATAGGATCATAATTCGACGCTACTCGCTCGATTAACTCAGTAGCTAATAGTTATATTCAAACTCCTACCGGGACATGTCATTAATAGCATCGGAAATAGTTTCAGTTCGATGATAAACTACCATTTAGGGAGTTGAATAGTCCTACGTAGAGGTATTTACGGTCGTTGACATTTGGTCATAAAGATATATAGCTTAGTATATATAGTTATATTCGAAGAGCGGAAAGTGCTACGACTGTTGGGTTATCATCGCATCCCAGTGGTGGTATTAAAGACAGGAATAATCCTGCGATAATATATGTATTAAGTCATGCCCAGCGCTTCGTCGACGGAGAGATGATAATTTCGTCGTGCGGGGTCGATGAAATTTGAATATAGCGTCAAATATTCATAAAACAAAAATTCTTCGTTCGCGTTTGGATTTTCATGAAAATGAAAGCTTTCGGTATACTGTCGTGCCCCAGGGGATCATACAGTTACCGACTTAATTGCCTTTTCCACTAGCATTTCTCCTAATAAAAAACCGCACTTAACCAGCCGTGTATGGAATACGTTACGAATTCTGGAAGTTGTTCTAACGTATAAAACAAATCAATTGATAATCATTTCCCATTGCCATTTGCTCGTCTGTAAATTGTTTACCGGTTTCATTGCAACACGTCTTATTTTGGTTCACGCCTTTCAATGTATATGATATATGCAATGAACGGTGTGAACCAAATTATCAAAAGAAATAATATACAGTAGACTTCGCTCAAGAAAGGATCTATTGGGACCATCAAAATGTTCCGGGTTCAATGTATTTGATATGTAGTATCACAAAAGATTTTTCAAAAGACATCCATGTTGAACGGTTCTGACTGACGTAATGAGAGGTGAACGGATTTCTATTATCTATACATGTATATGGCGAGTTGATCAGACTTGAGGGGCATTTTCAATCGTGTGGCATTTTCACTCGTGGGGCATTTTCACTCGTGGGGCATTAACACTCGTGGGGCATTAACACTCGTGGGGCATTAAAACTCGTGGGGCATTAAAACTCGTGGGGCATTAACACTCGTGGGGCATTTTCACTCGTGGGGCATTTTCACTCGTGGGGCATTAACACTCGTGTGTTAACGAACATCTGTACTTCATTCTCTGGGATATCGGTATCATTTGACTTATCCACAGATTTGGTTCGTCCAAACACTGGTTAGAAAAATATCTATCCCAATACGATTTTCAGTATTTTTTTCTGTATTCTTTTCAGGTGATATAGGTGGTTCGTTCGGTCTGTATCTCGGTGCATCTTTGCTCACGTTAGCGGAACTGTTATATTTCATCGGAAAACATATAAAACCGGGCAATTCTTCACAGGAAAAAGTGAAATCGTTCAGCATGAAACAACAACGAGCGAAAATGAACGGTAGCGACAAACAAAATGTGATCACTCACAGCGATAAGATTGCCTGGGCGTCTGACTAGTCGAATATCAATGATTCCGGCCGATTTAAACAGACTAAAATGAAATTCTGAAATTCGACCTCGTAAACGCGTGTATAGTTGTTTCATGATGTTAGATAGTTATTTGTATTCGTGTGTGAGTGTGTAAAGCAATCGGTACTGGAAAATCATTCGCTGAAAAATTCAAATTGCATCTGCGTCACTCTGGACGAGGCGACATTCTCTTTCATGTAATGATTTCCGTTGGATAAGTGGAATCGTCGGATAGTTAAACATAACCGTATCGTAGAAATTGCATGATCATGACCTATCTTCAACTGTGAGTTTAATCAGACTACTGAATCGAAATTAGTTCATTTTCGAGTTGATTTTAACACTCAACTTAATGATGACTCCTTATGTTTCAGTTCGTCTCATATTCAGAGCACTTTGATATAAAATAAAACGGCGCAGTTGTCGATATCGCTATTAGAGTAAAAATAAATGTACATACAAATATAAAGCGTTTCTGTTCTATCTAGGTTCGTATCGTAGTTTGACTATGAGCTTACACTCCGGAAGTACCCATTCGGCCATTCTAAACGACAGGTCCCGTCAGGTAACAGGTTGCTTCGACTGCGTGGTTTGGACGCTGTAAAACAGTTCCTAGATAAATATGGTTGACGACGTTGGTTTTTTTAACGTATTAGAGAAACCGCAGCAAGAAATGATAGATTACAACATGTCCTGGTGGAAATTTGACCTGATCGGAAAGATGACCCGCTTAAGACCAAACTGATAAGTCTAATTCAGACAAAACGTTACGTTATTTTAGGTAGGTTTTAACATTTATCAAAGTTATGTTGTCTTTAACTGGCTAGATAACAGAGCATTTCCATCGATCGATAAAAAAGAACACGGTAAGCAAGCGAAGATAAGCGATAAGACATCGGTCACGTGACTATGCTTATCACTAGCTCGCTCGAAGAACAAGGCGTCTTCACACGGATGAAGAGTCGGTTTAAAAATGCCTTCCCCGAGTTCCTTGCGTGGAAAGTTGTTGTACATCGTGACTGATGTTGTTTGCTTCGTCATCGGTAAGTGTGGTTTGTGTCTATCTTGACCAGAGAAATAGATACCGTGAACAGAAGGCCGTGTTCACAGGGATGACTCTTCAAATAATTCATTCAGAAATGGACGGGAAAACATTTATGGCATATCATCTACAAACTTCACGAGAAAAAAAAGTGAAAGTGTATATTCGATTTTGTATCATCGTAGCAACATCGAAGACGATATAGCAATTCGTGTATTCTTGAAAATAACTGACATGGTACTTTCTCTATTTGAAGATACCGACGCGTAATCTAGCCCGCTATATATCTCACCGGGGTTTATACATATAAGTTCGGATATATTTCAAATACATATGAAGTTTTTAATCTAGATGATATAAGACTCTTATCTCGGCGGCCAATATTCGATATCTTTCATACGACGACGTTACATGAATATGAAAAATATCTATCATTGTATATTGCTTTTTCAGCGGCGTTACCGAATATTTTGATGAAAGAGTACATGCCACCTTATCATCGTGGGTTTTACTGCGATGACGAATCGTTGAAACACCCTTACAAAGGATCGACAGTTCCTTGGACCCTGTGTATTTGCGTTGGGGTTCTCTTACCCGCTGTAGTGGTAAGCTCAAGCTGATTTGTCGTCGAATTTCTGTTCATTGAGCTTAACAGAGCATATTCTAAGAGGTGAAAATACCTTATTGCCTACAAAAGAAATAGGTGGAAAATGTTTCAACTTTTCAAATTGATTCGTTATCTGTTAAGTTTATGGGTGATAAAAACCTACTAGGGCGCCACCTGCTCGAAACGTTGTCGTTAAAACGCTTTTATTAACTGAAATATTATATTCAGTTTATTATATAGTCCTGTTGTCTAATGCTGGCTATGCTCCAATTTTCTATGTTTGCCATTAAGCGATAAAAACTTGAATATTATACGGTATTATAATGACTATACATTTTCACGTTTATACGACGATTTCTGAACAGGTATTCAAAGCGATTTGAACCACCGTCTTGATTTCAAGTTGCATAGTAGGATATAAACCCGCTCCCCGTTTGATAGTTCAGCTTTGCGCAGTGGCGGTACCATAGTCAATGAGGTTTATCCGAGGCGTGGTTATTGCTAGTTGAAAACTATACCCAATACCCCGCACTGGCGACCGCAAGGTCGACTGTGCAATTTTTCAAAGCCTCTACGGAGGCTGCAATTAATAAATCTAAGATCAAAATGAAAAGTGAACGATATCTGGTATACTAGATAGCAGTTTCGCTTGACACTTGCATGTTCGAGTAAAATGATGAGCATTCTAGAGGTGTCCAATTCGGGAATCGGTCCTGAGAGTAATTACAAAATCTTTTGCCAACCGTTTTTGCAGATTTTCATCGTCGAGTTGTTTCACTACTTGGACGATCGTAAACGAAATCAGGGATCGTCAAAATATCAATTAGGATCGGTACCAGTAGCTAGTTTCCTGTGGAACTGGTACAAACATACCGGTGTGTTCGGCTTCGGTTTGGCTCTCAGTCAGACATTTAATGGCATCGGAAAGTACAGCATCGGTCGACTGAGGCCGCATTTCTTGACGGTTTGCGACCCCGATTACAGCCAACTAAACTGCACAGGACTGAACAATATGCAACGCTACGTCATCGATGAGAACATATGTCGAGGCGATGCGGCAGCGATTAAAGAAGCGAGGTAAATTGGTTTCACTGTGGAACTGAAATTAGATTTACCCCATCTGGACTTGATCTAATATGAAAAGGGTTACTCACTTTAAACTGTTTGTAAAGTGAATGGATTAAGATTGAAAGTAATTATTTCACATTATAGGTTGTCTTTTCCGTCCGGACACGCGTCATTTTCTTGGTATTGTATGTTGTACCTTGCGGTGAGTTTGCGATGACAATTCGAGTTGTATATATAATATATATCATAATGGTCCAGAATTTTTTCCACAATTAAGACACGTTTTGAAATGATGTTTTAGATCTATCTACAATGTCGCATGACTTGGAACGGGTCAAAGTTGGCCAAACACCTTCTTCAAGGTGTAGTTATATTGCTGGCATATTTCACTGCGTTATCTCGCATCTCTGACTACAAGCATCATCCGACTGACGTTCTTTCCGGCTCCGTACTCGGCATCTTATTCAGTCTCCTAACGGTAAGAGCGATGGTAATCTTATCCCTGTCGGCGCGCCTCAACAGTACCATCCATCACAATTCGCTGTTCTTTATACCCAAATTGTGAACAGACGTTTGGGAACCGTCCTTGTCTTCAAATGATAAGTTATGACACAAAATCGATACTTAAGACACACGCAAAAAGGTCCCCGAACCCTGCAGCCAAAATTAGGATTCAAGGATTTCTGTAGGATTTACTGATCCCTGTGGTCTATCAGAGAACATTATATGAATTGCATTCACTTTGTCATGTATCTCAATTGCTTTTATTACTCTCTCGTATACAAAATAGATATGTATATATTCATGGATGATTTTACATGCAAGGTTTGTATACATCATTCCAACAGCTACGGCTTTAACCCGTAAGATATATATATATATGTTAACTAGAGCCAAGACCTTCGTATGTTTAAATGCGTATTTCAGGCTTTTTGCGTGTCGGAATTATTCGATAAGAACGACCAAGCGTCTCGCGCCGATGATACGGATATTCTCGTCGGAGGTATGGAAAACCCGCTACAGTCTGACGTACAAATTCAGCTATCGAACAAAGAATGATAAGTAAACAATGAAAGCTCTGCAATACTCAGTTTTCGTTTGATAATCAAATCGTTTTGTATTTATATATCTATATAAATATGTGTGTATGGAATCGTGATTTTAATCAATTACATAAAATCAAAGTTACTCTCTATCGTCGATTTTACTTGCTATCATTCGATCATTTTTATTTCAAAAAGTATTCAACAAATTAACCCCAGAACGACGATGGTTTATGCGGCAAAAATCTCCGCGATTTACAGCAGTTCATTCTCGGTCTAATCTTCAACGAAACCACGCGACGCGGCGGCGCATCCTATATATGAATATTTACACAGTTTATGCTTTCAACAAAATAATTCATCGTTCTTGGAAATTGAAATCCGCCGCCAGTGGTCAAACGCTACACACCAAAATCTCTCAATTCGACTGTATATCGGTTATTACACTGAGCTCCGACATCAGTAGTTCGAACCTGGCATTGGCTGGAACATTCTACCGAACTTGTCTGTTCAGTTTGGCTTCCGATGTCTTCTCTCGTCTGCTGCGTAGTATATTCTGCACGATCAATCGCAAGCGAAGAATATGACGGTGGTAACGCCATAATTTTATCTTGAAAATGAAAATGCACAAGAATTCGTATTAGCTCGTTTCCACATGTTTTTTTGCAATAACATTGCTATTTGTCCTGAAATTTCCACGCGTACCTTCATTTGAAAACTCTTGTTCTGTGACCTCAGTTCGTGCGTGATTAATTTTTCTCCCGAGCCTGGAGGTAGATATACATGTACTTAAAAGATAGAAATGCATTTACAAATATGTTTGAGAAACTGGTTGAAAAAGGGGCAACTTACATTCCAGCAGTGGCGAGACCGATACCAACAACTACGAAAACTAATAACACGGGAATACCAACGATTACCGCATAACACTCTAGAATAATGAATTAGAATTTTAGAAATAATATTATAGTTTCAAAGAAAACAAACTGCAGATTAATATTGTCTATTGCAACATCTACGCCAATCATTACGTACTATCGTCATATTTCGTCGTCTTATTTTGATTCAAAGCATTTTCTTTCTGCAATTCGCCAATGATGTACTTAAGTTTCAAGTAAACCTGCTTTTCTAGTTTGCCCTCTCTGGCGATTTTCTCGATGAATCTCATGAATAGCGCCAAGTTATCAGTAAGCCTACCTGAAGTAGTTTTATCGGGCAAAGCGCCTGATAAAAAGGAATAAGTGAAAAACTCAGAAACATTCCACAATTTTATAGTTTACTGTTTCCGTCGTACCAAAGTTCGGTCTTACCTTGCACTGATCTACCAGTCGTCTCTCCGATCATGAATACGAACAGTATGATCGATGTGATAAGGCTAATTCTCATCATTTTTTGGATATCTTCTCACTCTTGTCTTTACCGTCATAGAATGGGTGCATATCGGTATGTCGGATATTCTTATATAGTCTTTTTGTCGAATTTCTTTGTTCTAGTTCTTTGTCCCCCGAGTCTTGTGAAATGCGTATACTTAAATAGATTTCCCAACTTAAAATAGTACATGGTTCGTCACCGTGATTTTCCAGGTACTGAATACGTCAGGTCAAATACGCTCCAAGTAATTCCTCGGAATTTTTATGTCACTTTTACAAAGGAGACCAACATATTGTGATCCGCAAACTCAATTACCCATAGCTATAATCCAATCTTTATACTAAGTTTTTAAATCTTTATTCTTTAAGTAGGAATTCACCCTGTTATCTATTTGATTGGTAGATTTCGTTTGATTTGGTGTCCCTTACAAAGCTACCACACCTGCCGGATCGAAACAGGGGGTTTGATATTGAAATCGGAAATCGAAGTACAGATACAGTAGTGTGATCGGCGGTTGAATGATAAATCGAAGGACAAAATTGAGAAATTCGGTTCTGGTTCATTCAAACTATTAGGAAGGAGCTATAAACCCACTTCCTCGAGACTATTTCTTTGTACATTCCTTTCGCAGCTTTACGGCCCTCATTTGTTCTGCTATTGCCCGAAATACAACCGGAATGACGAAAACTTCGAAATGAATAAAAATGATAACGGGTTTTTTTTAGAAGTGTCTGGAAGCTTTATTACAATGTATTATTATGTATGATAAAATGCAATTATATAAATGTACACAGGTTTTGTCTGAAGAAATCACAGTGTTTGTATGTGTTTTAACTACGCCACTGACAGCTACAAATATTACAAAATATCTACAGTTCATTCAAGTTATCAAAATATTCGGTTTTTCTATAAATCCAAAAAATCAGCCGTTAATATGAAATGTGTCGTCGGTTTTTTTTTTCGAATCGACAAATAAATGAGTTTCAGCGATTATTTTTAACAACGCAATTTTTTACACTGGATTGAGAAATTTTGCGGTGATAAATATTCATTATTTTTCAATCGTGAGAGAAAAACTAACGAGAAAAATCTTCTAACGTGGACAAATACGTTTACGACAAAAACCATCGAATTCATGAGATTTTCTAGACTTACAACACGTTCATTTATGATAGAAAGTCAGTTCCTGAGACTTTGCATATACACACAGAAGACTAACTGTTTGTTAATTACAGCGGACAATTACAAACATGAGGCCTACAAAATACCACTGTAAACCAGAATAAAACATCTAAAAATCATTCAAGCTACAAATATAATATTTATGTGCATTCGCTCAGCATCCGAGCTGCCACAATACATGAATTATATAAGTGGGAAAAATTAGAAACAGTTACTTGGATATATTTTAAGACGGGATCTATCTGAAAAGGAAAGTTTTCAGGGTTTAAAAGAAAGTTGATCAGATCGAGATATTCGGGTATTCGTATGGCAGGACCGAATGTCTGATTAATATCTAAACACAATCTATAGGCCTACCTATCACACATTAAACTCTATTAAACAATCTCACCGAAATCCACGCTAACTTAGAAAGAAAAATAATAATTGGTTTTCTTCTTCTATAAGAAGTCGACTCAAACAAATTCTCTTTATCTAATATATTATAATACTGAGAACACTGCTAAACATTATATACTTAACTAAAAACATCTTTTAGGCGAGATGATTTTTCTTTTTCTGAATATATCAATCAATAAACTCAGTGAACGTGCATAGAATAGGTAAATTTTTTAAGTAGTAGAAGCCTAACATTGATCATAATGGCACCGAATATTAGACACAACTTGAACTATAATAGATTCTGCTGTTATCCCGTTTAGATTGAACAGTGAAAAGTAGGAATTTTCAGCATATTTTGACTCAAAACACAGAGTAGAAAATTTCACCACCATTTGACCACTTCACGGTGAGTGGAATCTTCGGTATTTTGTATTTTCATTACATTCTCTTCATTATTTTTCCTATCGTTAAAACATTCAAACAGTATTCACACAAAAATTGTAAACGGGTAGAATTTTGACAACAGATTTTTGACAACAAAATATCAGACCAGTCGATTTTCTGTAGCAGCCTACAATGGATTCCAAGGTAGGCGAGGCACATTAACATCGCACCGGATTTCCTCAGTGTAATCGTATACATGTAACCAGTACACGTAACATCTACATCAATAGCTGAATACAACTAAATAATTTATAATCAATAGGCACATTCCAAACATTCATTAATTATCATAATAATACTTAGTTTTACTTTATATATAAATTTATATATTTACATTTTACAGTTATATGTCTTAATATAATATGTCAGTCAGTCAGTCAGTCCGGCATGTGGTACGACACAGCTAAGCTAAAAAGGCTGCTGGATTTTCGGCAATATGTGATATAGTTCATATATATCCACAGGGTATTCAAGCCGGCATGCGAAACATTTTAGAATCTACAATTTGAAAGGAAATTACAAGCGCCACAATCATTCGAGCATTATTCTCAGGAAAGTGGTTCACAATTTGGCCTCGGATTTAAATTTTGACATAAAAATCACGCTTAACTTGCATCAAATATTGAACCCTAAAAATATAGCTAGAGAGAGGAGAGAAAAGATGCGTATGTTATAATAGAGCAGAAAGCACGTGTGACCAGCAGCCCAGGCATTGTTGACAAAAAGAGCACCAGTTTACCATCATACAGCAAATCAGTAATCAATCACATCAATCGACAAATTTCTCATCTATAAACAGCAGTAGAAACTGCCCTCGAGAAAATCAGCACGAGCTTCGAAAAATAAGATTGTGAGTAGATGATGCGATTGTATTACAATAAACAGTGATTTTCACAACGAATGATGATTGTGTGAATATTTTTCTGTGTTGATTATAAGAAATAAAGCGAATGTTTTTGGCATTATGATTTCCAGCACTATTGCCTCGGTACCATATTCGGAGGTAATGTAGATGACTTTGAAGCAGCAGATTTGACACCGAATGAAGCGTAAGGCTTTGAACCGCGTAATCCCCTGAAATAGGAAAACATTTTGAAAATTTAAACCACACCATAAAATGGAATATAGATGATGATCAAACAGCGACCGGTTCCGTAGTGAATGGTTTACTTTGACTCTTGAGTAACAATGTTCAGATCAGTCATTCCTGGACATACTGGGTCCCTACAGAGCAGTCATTCCTGGATATACAGGATCCCTACAGATCAGTCATTCCTGGATATACAGGGTCTCTACAGATCAGTCATTCCTGGATATACAGGGTCCCTACAGATCAGTCATTCCTGGATATACAGGATCCCTACAGATCAGTCATTCCTGGATATACAGGGTCCCTACAGATCAGTCATTCCTGGATATACAGGGTCTCTACAGATCAGTCATTCCTGGATATACAGGGTCCCTACAGATCAGTCATTCCTGGATATACGGGGTCTCTACAGATCAGTCATTCCTGGACATACAGGGTCCCTACAGATCAGTCATTCCTGGATATACAGGGTCTCTACAGATCAGTCATTCCTGGACATACAGGGTCCCTACAGATCAGTCATTCCTGAATATACAAGGTCCCTACAGACCAGTCATTCCTGAATATACAGGGTACCTACAGATCAGTCATTCCTGGATATACAGGGTCCCTACAGATCAGTCATTCCTGAATATACAGGGTACCTACAGATCAGTCATTCCTGGATATACAGGGTCCCTACAGATCAGTCATTCCTGGATATACAGGGTCTCTACAGATCAGTCATTCCTAGATATACAGGGTCTCTACAGATCAGTCATTCCTGGATATACAGGGTACCTACAGATCAGTCATTCCTGGATATACAGGGTCTCTACAGATCAGTCATTCCTAGATATACAGGGTCTCTACAGATCAGTCATTCCTGGATATACAGGGTACCTACAGATCAGTCATTCCTGGATATACAGGGTCTCTACAGATGTCATTCCTGGATATACAGGGTCTCTACAGATCAGTCATTCCTGGATGTACAGGGTCCGTACAGATCAGTCATTCCTGGATATACAGGGTCTCTACAGATCAGTCATTCCTGGATATACAGGGTCTCTACAGATCAGTCATTCCTAGATATAAGGTGTTTTCAAGGAATTTTATAGGAGAAAATTTCATATTTTAAGGAAGCGTCTGCATCACTTACATATACTGCAATTACACTAGGCTCCTCTTAAATCCTATCAAATTAAACTGTTGATTTTGGTAAATCGTTAATTTGGTGTTTTCATACGTAAATATTTATCCATGACACTAACTACACTAAATGGACCCTGTAACACCAGTTCATTGCCAACGCTTTCGAGTCAAATTTTACTTTCACTTATGGAACTGGAACCAGAACTCAGGCGGTACACAAACTTTCACCACCATTCAAACCAAACCATAGAAAAACACTTATAAATCAAAAATCAAAATATGAAATGGCTGGGATTATGCGACGAATGGTAACCAAATAATCCGTGTTATACCAGTGTTATACAACCGTGTTTATCAGGTTTTGAGTACATTTTTTAATCCTCGAAAGATGAATATCTAGTGATACGATACATACGTCGGGGTACCGCGGTCCATGCTCGGTTGATGAGTTATTCCTTTACGTGATATTCGTTTACTCAGACTTTTCACCCAGATTTTCTGCTCGTCGGGAGTCGGCGCTAACAGAAGCATTTCTTTCGACGCTTGAACATCCAGATTAACTGAAAGAAACAACTCAGTTTTAACCAGCATCGAATTAAAGAAATCAACGAGGGAAAAAGAGTTTAGAATAAAATACCTTTGCAATAGCTGATGAATTCTTCATTCCTGTCTAAATGATCTTTATGTACTTTTACGTGACATCCTGAAAAATATCATACAAGTAAAATGATTATGTTACGCCAGGCGGACTAGTTCTACGGGTCTACCGGTTAGCACGCTTGAGACCCGGGTTCGATCCTCGGCTGGTACCCGTTATTTCACTGTCACTTCTCTTAATGGTTCTAATTAGATTTATTATGTTCATAATTGTATCAAATTAGATTTAGATCGATGAAAATACTTACGCCGACATTCAAGAGCAGTAGGCGGGTGAATCATATGCCATAAGGGTTTATTACACGATTCACAGGATGTAGGAGTTCTATAGTGGATAACTACCATGTCATGACCTTTATGCTCTATCATTCCTGCTTTATCCTGTAACCAGATACGTACATAAAATATCATATAGCATGAAAAGCAACAAGAGTTCGATGAAAAGTCAAGTTTTTTTGTACTTACATCAGCAGGTAAAGCAACTGCGTTATCGGTTTGTTTTTTATTCTCTCCTTCAGTTGCGTAGAGAAGCTGAAAAACAACGCAAATTAGAAAAAATATCAAAACACATGATACCAGCAGTTAGAATAAGTTGCAATCAGTTTGATCTTCGATCGAAACTAACCTGGAATATTCGTGGAATATCCCTCGCCTCAGCACGATAACAATCACCTTGAGTTACAGGACGTACGTGATATAATTTACTGAAATCAGAGCGAAGGAAAATCAATGAGAGTAAAGTTAATTATTCGTAGATGGAAGCAACGCTGAATGTTCAAGGCTTACTCAATATCTAAGACTAGCACCGGATCAGCATTTTGTTTATCCCTTTCATCGTTGTAGAACAGTATTTTACGACTGCTGACGACCACGTACTGCTTCCTCCAACCGAAACGTTTCAGATTCGCTTTGTTCGGAACGGACAACCAACCGGTCAATCTTTTCTCTACGGGAATTACAAAATATGGAAAACCATTAAAAAGAAACCAATAATTACAGTAGACTGCATCTAACTCTGTAGTGTTGAACTGTAAATGAACCGGATTCCGAGCACTCACCCGAAATAGCATCCTCTAATTCTAGATCGCCGCTATTAACCGACAGAGAGTCAGTTTGTAACAGCGACAGACGTAGTTGTAATTGTTCTATTTCACTTTCTTTAGCGTCGAGTTCTCTCGTTAAAGCCGAACGTGACGTCAATTCTTCGGTTAACAAAAGCTCGCTGTACGCGTAATCTTTCTGGTATTTCTCGATTGCCTTGTTGTACTTCTCTCGCTCCTAAAACGGAAGTCAGAATTATCAACACAAGTAAAGAAAGAGAGTTAATTAATTCATTGATTTCAGAAACGCTGTACTTACTTGTGTCAGTTCTTGTTGTAGTTTATTGCACTCTTTTTCTTTACGGCGTAAATCAGCGCTGTTTGCTTTGCGTATTCCCTTCGAAGATGTAATATCTTTTCGCGCCATAATTTCTGCCAATTTATTCACAGCCTGTAATATGAATTCGGTAATGTGTGTAACTTCATAGGGTCACATCAATAAGCAACTTTCACTTCAAAGATGATAGGACTACTCACCTGGGTCTTTTTCATTTTTTCGTTATTCAACTGTTTACGTAACATTTCAATCTCATTATCATAGTCAGTATTACTTGTCTTCATATTCTCCAGTTCTGCAAAAATTACGTATGAAAACGTGTTCATTTATTCGGAATGTATGAAAACAAACAGTATCGCCGGAACTATTCTTACCATTATTTTGTTTATTAAGTTTTCCCTGAAGTTCCTCTATTTCACGTTTATAGTGATCGACTTGTTTTGACATTTGACTATTCTCTGTTTGTAACTGCAACAAATGATAGAAGAGAATCTTACTAGAAACCGACAAAATAAGGCAGAAAACAATGAGTTTTTAAACTGCTCACATTTGAGTTTACGGATTCTTTTTTATGCAATTCCGCTTTGTGCCGAGACATCAGCTCTTTAACTTCTAACTCTAACATAGTTTTCTCTTTCTCGACCTCGGACAATGAATCTTCTGCTAGCGATCGTGATAAATGTTCGGAATCAGCTTTTGCAAGCGCTAACTGTAGTTGCGCTAACACGGAATCTCTGAAGAAATAGGAAATCATCATTTGTTACATTTTTACTGTATGCAGTGATATTTTAAAGTAACAGCATTCTATATTAAGAACTACGCAAAGCTTATAAAATTAAAATGCAGTAGAACTCGCTTAATTCGGATCACTTGGGACCAATGAAATTAATCCGGGTTCACGAGAAATCAGAATTAAACATTGTATTTTACATACATTTATGTATAGAAGGACCGCAAATGATATCTAGGTTCGATCAAAATCCGAATGAAACTGATCCAGAAAAAGTGGGTTTGACTGCACATAAAAAGTGGAGTAGAATTCAATGGAAAAAACTTCTAGGGAAAACTGCCAACATTTTCACATGCGATTACTCAACTTCAATTCTTCATGCTTCGTCAATTTTCATACAAAAATCTTGGAAACATTTTCAAACATTACATTTCATATCAAAGCAGCTTTTTTTCAATTCTAGAGGGTGGGCCATAAATACAAGCACTAAACTGTTTTAAAATAACTAACGAACGGCAACTATTGCCATACAAATCAACTGTTAATAGGGTAAATGTAAATAACGAATTGAATGCGCAATTTGCAGAAACTCTAATCCGGTGGCACTATGTCATTTACAGCAAGAATTCTATGCGTTCCTCCCCACATTAACATATGCGTATTACAAGTACAATATACAAAGGAGTGTCTCGATAATATCAACAAACTGTAGAAGTAGTGATAGAGCACAGTGCCACCACTGATGCCAACCTTAACAGATGAAGATGTTCAGCTTGTTGCATCATACTGACAACATGCCGTATCGAATACACGATGTGCTCCCTGTAAACATTGCGACAGAAAACTCACAGATCCTTCAACAAAACATTAGAAATTGGATCGAAGTTTATGTCTCTGGCCGTTGGAGATATCAGATTATTTCGATTGATTATCTATGAGTAGGTCCATAAGAAAAATCCGAACATCATATTCCAGTATTTTCTAACACCAGTACCGCCCTCCTTCTAACAGCATCATAGTATTTATGACACATACCTCTCTTGTGTAAGATTCTTATGTTCGTTATCCAGTTCTTGGAAAATCTTTGTCTTTTCATCGACTTCTTCTTGTAATTCTTTCACTTGAGTTTTATACAGCGTCTGAAACCGAGCACCACACAATTTATAAGTAATTGGATAACTAGTTATATATTATACATTTAAGTTTTCATCGCAATTAAAACTTACAGAGAAATACTGTTCTGCTTCTAGCTGATCTTGTAATTCCTTCATCTGTAAATCTGTATTATTCATTTCACTGAAAACAAATATAAATCAACACTTAAAAACAAAGAAAACCTTCATTAAGGCTTTGAATAATTCACTAGAAAACTTACTCCCTTATTTTCTTGATTTGTTGAACTAATCGTCTTTTTTCTTCTTTCAATTCTGTCACTTCTTTGTTTAACTGTTTTTCGGCAGTTTTTGTAGCGCTGATTTGTTGTTGATAGACTTGCAGTTCGTGCTGTAACGACACTCTCTTCTGACTCTCCTGATCAACGTGAAGACTCAGCTCTTTCGTCTATGAAACATTAAGTGGAATATTTTTAGATTCCCTCGCACCATTGACAAACGAAATGTCAGTAATTATTTAGACCTAGGTCTACGATACCTTTTGTCTTTCGGCGTCAAGGTCTGCTTTAGCACCAGCTTTAGACTGTTGTAATTCGTTAATATCTACCAGAAATTCCTTTTCTCTTTTTTCTAAATCCAGTAATTGCTGTTCGACCTTCTGACGTTCCAGTTTTTCAAGGTCCAATTTACTTTGGATTTCTAAACAGAACGAAAACACACAAAACAAGATTTAGTAACATATTTCTTGAATAAATGAACAAGAAGATTAATAATTGGACATATATCACCTCTAATTGCTTCCATATTTGCCTCCTCAGTCGACATGAGTATATGTTTCTTGTCTTGGTTAAACCTGTCAACGGTTTCTTTGTGAGCGCGAGCTTCCTGATCCATCTTCATCAACTGTGTTTTCATTTCGTAATCTAGTTTATTTTTGGCCTGAAAAAAGACGCGCAAGAAATCGTAGTGCAGTGTTTTTCGACCTATTTCACATCTCACTGGTAAATGCTATCATTCGAACTTACTTTCTCTATAGTGATAATACTTTGTTGTAATTCCTGTTTCTCGCGTTGTACGGCACTTTCCCGTTCTTTGATTCGCATCAGTTCCGATTCTAAAGTTCGTCCATTTCCTACAAAAACAACCACAGAAATTATACCAAATTGTCGGTAAATTATGAACCACTTACTGAAGTTCTCGCGTTCGCTGCCATCATATTTTCACAGTTTCAACTACAAGTTATCTCATAGATGACCAATGAGCATTGAGAATGAAACAGAGTTTGTTCATATAGCCAGCAAATAAGGAACGATGGCTGAACCAGAACTACGAGATATTTTGTAATTGGCATCAAACGCGTTAATCAACGACGAATGCACTTACGTTCCAATTCATTGATTTGCTCTACTTTCTGCGAGCCGATACGCCTTTCCTGTTCAAGCGTTGACTGCAGCATTAGAATATCTTTCTCCAATGCCATTTTCTCATTTGTAATTTCATTATATTTGCTATGTAGATCATTGTAGCCTTGGTCCATATGATTATATCTCTACAATACAATTATATAGACAAGTCATATATACATGATGATGGGATAAATGAAATATTGTAATTAGTTTAATCATCTTGGCTTGGTGGATTGGAACTCAGAGGTGGTGGGTTCAAATCCCAGTGAAACCGTGCTATTTGGCCAGGATATCAGTGTCAGTATTTCCTGACTCACTGATCTAACAACTTAAGTCTTTCAACCGACAGTTCTGAAAATCCTCAACCGGATGAAGGAATAGAACTGATAAGAAAAAGAAGAATATGATGAAACTGACCTGCTGTAACTCTCCGTACATTTTCTTGTATTTATTACAGTTATCGAGCTCCACGCGTAGATTATCTTTCAGATCGGCGATCTGTTTTTCCAGTTGATTTACGCGATGATTGACCTGTTCTGTTCCGCTCGCCTGGTGTTTACGAGCCTCTCTTTCTTGTACCAACTGATATTCCATTTCTTGCAGCACTTTTTCTTTCATGCGTCGATTTTCAAGTTCGATTTCATATTTTCTTTGCACCTGTTGAAACAACATCAAAATAGACCATCACCATCTGCTAAACTTTCATTTAAAATACTATATTTGTATAATTCAATTACAATTTCGTTTCTGATTTTGATTTATTTCATAACAAAGCATGATATCAAGATTTTAGATATTTGATAAGTACATAGTCCAGGGTGATCAAAATTATTATAATAGATTTAGATTTAGAAAGTTCTCTTATGAGGTACAAGCGAAGGCCAAAAGGTTGCTACTGCTAGCAACAACAGAGAAGAGTAAAAGAAAAAGAAGTATTAGGATCTATCTTACCTCTTTCATATCGTGTTTAATCAGAGCTATGGTCTTCTGATACTCGGAATTCTCTTGTCTCAAGGCGGCTTCATCATGACTCAAACGCTCAAAATCCTTGATCGCTTTTCTGTAATTAGAAGAAAATGGATAATGGATTATTGAAAGCAGATTCAAACAAACATTTTCCAATAATCGCATAAAACTTACGCATATTTATGTTCGATATCTTGTCGCGATGATCTCTCTTCGTTCATTTGCCCCTCTAACTGTTTCAGTTTCGCAGACACATCATTCGGCTGAAATTCACGATAAATAACAATGTAAAAAATTTTCTAATTACCGGGTACGTTTTTATTTTCAAAGCTATCAGAGTGAGTGAACTTACCACTTGTGAGTTCGTTAAATTTACTCCCTGAAACAATAAATAGAACACAATGAAAGATACATCCAAACAGAGATCCCATAAAATACTCAAAACAATTATATCTCGGTGTTAACCTATGTAGCGTGAGTACATAATGAATATTGAGTTTTTATATTTGGGTTTAGTAAGTTCTATTCTTCATCCATTATATATAAATAATGGTCTAAATAAATGTCATATAACTGAATCATTGATGTATGATGTTTTTAAGCGGGTAAAAAGCAAACTGTTCAGAATAATCACGTAATCCTTCACCGTATGAAAATAAACCGAATCTAGCTTATAATTCGTACATCATAAAATTACTTAAAACATTATTTTTCAAGTAAAATTTACATATTCCCAACCTCTATCATTCGTCATTGTTAATTAGTCATATTTCAAAAATCACACGATCCAATAGGGAAAATCAGTTGGCTTATTCTATTGAGTTTTGCTTCTAGATGATAAGGTAGTAGGGAAGTGAAGTAGATATAATAATGCGATGTAACCTATCCCAACTACTAAAAGCTGACTTACGTCAACCTGTCAGTCACAAACAAAACAAAAATATATCAAGCATTACTTGTGTTGAGTAGAATATTATACGGAGAGACTGAGGAACAGTAACGTCTCCAAACTTACCTGGTCTCGGCCGGCTGAATTTTCTAAGATACTAAAAGATAATAAAAAATGTACGTAACTTAAAAATTCTATAAGTGTAAATCAGGCTATAAATGCGCATAACATTCACATAAAATATACAATTTATAGAAAATTTTCCCAGTGCTTATATGTTTTAGATAAGGTACATACTCCCAGGCAGGGGTTCGAACTGATGGCATTGATTTTCATATTCCGATGCCGGAATGGCTAGGTCTACCAGAAGGAAGAGTTTTTGCGCTACGCCACCAAGATCGAACCCCGCTGAGGTAGATCAATAAAACAAAATTTCTTTTGACAAAAATCATTCAATAAAAGTTAACAGAGAGTAACTGTATTTAAGTAAAACAACGAATGTGCAAATATCTAAACGAACGGTAATATTTCACTAAAATATAGAGAGAAGATGTTGTGATTAATGAGTAGAAATGAAGTGAAAACTCACTTGTGATCTCGGTTATACGTGAAACCGATGAACGGTAAATGATTTCCGGCGAATGCTTTCGGTTGAGCGAAAGTTTCATCGAAACCGTCGTCTTTGTCGATCGGTTCAAAATTACTCGTGTCGTCATCTCCGGTTAGTTCCGGGACGACCGGTGGCACACCTAAAAACAAGATAGATACTCATTTAAACTGTTCTCAAAAATAGAGTCCAAAATATTTCCTCGAGCTAGCAGTTTTTTACTATCCTAATCGTTACCTTCAGGAATACATAGGATTTATACTGAAGAATTCCTGAAGTGACCATCAGGATGAAATCAAAACATTGAAATAATCTTTTAGGTCAAGGAAACATTAAGCGGACTCTATTCTTCATTCTTATTGTGGGATATTCTATCATATAGCTATGTGTCCGTATAGTACTTACACTGTCGGATATTAGACCAATCCCACTGGTCATTTTTGAAAAATGGGTGAGATTTAATTTCTTCGATACCGTGCTGACCTAACCTCTCCATTCTAAAATTTCACAACAAATATCATTATCAAAAGAAACATAGTCGAAGGGTAATATAGAAAATCCACTCGAAAAACATTTGACGATTGATGTGTATGAATCAGATTACTAACCGATCTGTTAAAAATGCACAGATAAGAGCTTTCGCTTTCGATGAAATTTCAATATCATCAGGAAATGCCAACGAGTTCTTGTGATCCATAATCTTTCCGTAAGTACCGACGAGTGAATCGGCGTAAAAAGGTGTTTCACCTGTAAATATTAAACATTACGATATTCTCATTATCATTTTGGGGCGAGTTATTTACAAGTTTGCTAACAGTAACAGGAATCTGGCTATCAGAGAACCCAGATGAGGAGAGATTGGGTTCATCATTTTTGACTGCTGATTAATGAAGGCTCAATTAACAAAAAATGAAAATGCATCATCTCTTACCGACTAACATCTCATATAAAACAACCCCGACTGACCACCAATCACATTCACGACCGTAATAACCATTTCCACCTTGTGATTTCAGCACCTCCGGTGATATATAATCTGGAGTACCAACAGCAGTATCAGACGTGACCATTCCATCCTGAAATAAATAATTCACTGAAACTATATTCTAACGATTAATTTATTCCCAAAAAATTTACATGAAAATAGATGAAATGCAAATGACATAAAAGTATTCTTGAAATGAAGTCAGAGATTAAATACTTATGTTGATAAAATACCATCTCAATAGATCGGTCTAAGTTCCATACATATCGATATATCTATTAAATACCCTATTCGTTTGAGATAAATGAGAGGAACAGGTAAATAAGTGGCTTAGAAAGGGTTAAACAATCAGTTTCTTACTGAAGACATAAACCAGATTTCCGTGACCTGGCCATATGCATAGATTTCATTCTTGACTGAGTTCTATATTTTTTACAGTCACTTATCAAAGGTAATCAATATGAATCGTATTGTGTGTGAGTATACACGACGGCAGCTAGTTCCACCTGAGAACACAGCAGCCCCATTATCATTGTACATCATTATACAAATTACCAGCGCAAAAGAAGCCTGGGATCGGTTCTGCCGACAGAAATGAAACGCAAACATTAATGCTTTTATTACGGTCAAAGAAATGGGTATTCATAATGATAAATCACGCAGCGGTTAGAAGGCTGAAACGCCTCATAAAATAGAGCACTGCGCAATCGATTTCAAGTACACACAACGATGGAAGGGGAGAGTGGAGAGAGTGGAGAGGATTCAGATATCAGTGGTGGACTGTCAGATATCAATGGTGGACTGTCAGATATCAATGGTGGACTGATCCACCCCCTTCAAAATTCCAATGTGCCCTTCAAAAAGTCTGGAAAATTATTTTTTACTAAGACAATTTTAAAAGACGAAAAATAATCCAAATGGGCTGCGATAAGAGCCAGAAAAGCTCCTTTCTGTCCTAAATTTTCAGTTCAGCTAAATTTTCGCCAAATGTGCCCTTTTCAAATTAATTACCCATTCGAATTTTCAGGTCCAACCTTGACCTTGGATATCATACAAACCTTGTCCATTCTCATACAAGTACCGAAATCAGCCAATTTCAAATGTCCCGAGCCATCAATCAGCATGTTGTCCGGTTTAACATCGCTGAAATAAATCATTTATACACTGATTTACTGAACTCAACTAAACATAAACTATCACAGTTTTCTAGGTTGTAGAGCAGTTGAGATACTGTAGTTTCTATTACGTTACAGATGTGAACACGTTTGTTTTATTTACGGAAGATGCACACAGTGTTGTTATTATTATTGCAGCATGTTTTTGTTTCTCTCACCGGTGAATGAAATTCATGGAATGAATGGCATCCAACGCGAGCACGACCTCGGCGCAATAGAATCGAGCCCACTTCTCGGGTATATCGTAATTACCCATCAAATTGACTAGATCGCCCCCTGGCATATAATCCATCACCATGTAAAGCGATTTCGTATCTTGAAACGAAAAATGTAGCTGCAAAAAAAAAAAAAAATGTTTTAATAATCGAAATTTCATGCACAAGAATGACCTCGAAAAGCATCTAGTAATAAAATAGACGATAGATATCTACCTGAACTATCCATTCACTGTTTGCGTTAGCCATTATTTCTCTTTCTTCCCAGAAGAAAGCCGAATCGGATCGCTTTATCTAGAAATACACGAAACAGGAACAACCACATTTTTAGCCGGGAAAAAAAGTCAGTTATTTTGCGAGGAATTTTTCAGTTATTACCACGTGGAAATCAATTCAGACTAGTTCGCTGTCTATGTAGTGCATGTATATATATAAAAAAACCCACAATATCTCAACGAACAACAACTAGAAAATCAGTTTCAATGATAGATCACTAACGTCGGGATTTATTGAGAAAATTCTTCTACTCTGAAGTAATCAATCCAAAATGTCAGTGAAACTCATTTTTAATTTTTT
This sequence comes from Tubulanus polymorphus, assembly GCF_964204645.1. NCBI lineage: Eukaryota > Metazoa > Nemertea > Palaeonemertea > Tubulaniformes > Tubulanidae > Tubulanus > Tubulanus polymorphus. The sequence continues at coordinate 1,532,005 of NC_134026.1, forward strand.
TTTTTGTTTTTCTCAGCATATGGTTTAGAACAACAAGTAGGTGTTTAAAGATCCCTGGAACTGTTTCACAAAACGAATCAATACTAATTTCAATCATTGAAGTACCAGTAATCAGTCGTCCTTGGACAATGATTCGTGAAAACCAGGCCCTGTTCGAGGTGAACTTTGATTTAATGCCCGGACTAAAATAGGTCCCTGTTTCATAAATTCAGAGTTCATCAAATATTTGCTATGAACGCCAGCTAGAGATGAATGATCGTCTATAATCGATTCGGTTTCATTTTCCAATATCTGTTATTATATACACGCCACACACCAGAAATATTCAACGATGCATAGCAACAGATACAACGCCGCTAACTGTTACTGGTTTTTTTAGGTTCCACCCTAAAAGGTGTTATGTAAAAGTCAAAGCAGCTCGATTCCATATACATTGTATACCAATATCCTGATAATGTATATTTGTGTTGTAATTGGTTAAGACTTAAATATGAAGCAATTTCATATAGACTGACCCCCCCGCATTTAACCAAGACATGATCAAATTAAACATTGTATTACACCGATAGAGAAGAGACTACACACGTATTTGCTCACATTGGACAACAAGTAGAAGTGATTCACTATATAATAGTTCAATGTGTGCTCAGGTTCTTTACGGTCATTTATACATGTGTATGTATATACACAAGCCGACACGGTCACTTACAAATACATTTAGTCTTTCACGAGAAATCTACATTAACTGAGTTAAGATGAACAACTGCTAACTACATTGTATATTGCGAATGCAAAAGGCCAATTTTATGAGTAATTAAAGGCCTCTCTTCGGATGCATTTATGACATTTTCGACGGCAAGTTATTTAACACACAAGAGAAATAAAATATCATATAAACGTAATGAATACAACTGGGAATTTAAGGGGAAAATACAGCGAGTTGTTGCAGCTATAATCAGACAGTTACTGATGATGTTATTAGATATAAGAAATGATGATATGCATCGTAGTTCGGTTTGTGATTATCAGGAAACCGCAAGAAATGAAATGAGAAGTATTTTTGCGCTGAACTTATGTCTGTAAGGCATAAAGAATGATAAGCCGACTTACCATCTCAAATTTGCTCAGCAGTTTCATCGCGTAAACCTGTTTCGTGGCTTTATGCCTCACCTAGAAATGATGAGGAATGATCAATTATATGAAATTACGAAGATTTCATCGGAAATCAAAGCGATATCCGCACGACAAAGATCGCGAATACTTACCAAATGAACTTCTCCGAACGCTCCTCTGCCGATCACTTTCAGCATCGCGAAATCATCCACTTTCAATCTTGTATTATTCAAGATTTGAGCCGGACGTTCGTCTAGAATATTAAACCAAAAAATCAAAAATCAATTGATCTCCTAAAAACACAATGAATTGACCTAGATACTAGAAATGGGATATTTTCTAACTTACATCTGGCTAAGAAGTTTTCAACATTCTTATTACGGCGTATCGCTGGAAATCTGCAGTCTTCAACTAAAGCTATAATGCTGTCCTATAATTCAAAATAAACAAAGATTTCAATAGATAATTCATGAATGTTACATATAAACACAGGTTGAGAAATGAAATTTGATGCTTACGATAAGTCCATCGACGTGCATTTCAGAAGCCTGGTCGCGTACTTGCGCTTCAACAAACTGCAAACGCTTTTGAAAATCATCCTTTCCTGCCATTTTTATTCTTCACGGCGAAATTCTAGTCGACTGATTAAATCGTTATTAAACCCAGAAGGCGGTTAATATTATAACTGTTGAGATCTTATGATTCCTGAAATTCTGCCTTTACGACATTTCCTGCAGTTAGTCACAGCTGACATTTAAATAATGCCTATGCTCACTATTAGGTTGTATCTTATAAAATCCAATTAATAATTTAAAGAATCCATCAACAAATGACTAAATATCCAATTAGAATTCAAACTAAAAGGCGTCCAGTTGATGAGGTCAATATTAAGCCACTAGAGTTGAACTCGAAGGCAGCAAACATTAATGACACCTAGAAATGTAATAGAATAAAAAACAATCAATTATGAAAGCTTATAAACAAAATGCGCAATATTTGATAATTAAAGCTTTAATGAAGCATAAAAATGTGATGACGATGATCTAAATATTCAAGGTCATGTGAATAAATCTTTTATCTAATTGGGACACTATTACTCAACGTAGTATGACAGAAAGTATTGCTGCCTGGGTCTGCTGGGATGATTCATGATTCTATTACACAATATTAGATTTTTTCATAAATTCAATAACAGTTCAACCATGGGACAGGACTAGACTATTGGGTAGTGTAGGACACCAGGGGGCATAACATATCCACGTGCAGCTGTCAGTCTATACAGACTAGTTTAAATGAACAGATTCAATACATGGGTCAAGATAAAGCTGGTTTACGTACTAACTGACAGATCAAAATCATTTCAAATCATAAATCAGATTTGAGAATATAATGACACTATATTGACTGATTCTTCTTTGTTAATAGTGGATTTGTTTTACTATCAGAACATCTAACGTTATCTTACACACAAGAAACTGACACAACTGAGACAACTCCCTACATTAACAGACCGACATTTTTTAAATTTTTTTCTGGGCCGCGAGAGATCGATGAAAGAAATCTGAAATATGGCACCCATCAAAATAGTTTCAAAAACTTACGAACTTTTAAGCGCATACACATTTATTTCAACGAAGTCATTGCTTTATCATTAGACTGGTGAATAAACGATTACACTTACCCGGCCATTAACAAATCATATACCATGCCATACGCGAGAACTTATGCAAAATTCCTCCTAATTTACAGCGACGGCCAGCGGAAAGGAGCGGACGCCATTAATCCAATAATGGCTGATTGATTAGTGGTAGGTTCGAATCCCACATATATTCAGAAAAAAAAGTACGCTGATAAATTGTATTCAATTTACATTTTTCATACTATTCTGACATACACATCTTGTGACATGTCGCTTATTTCTATATTTGTATAGTTATTATTGCCGAATTAACAAATTGTCTAAATAATCAATTCAATTCAATATACTTCCCTGGCAATCAAGTTCCAGGCGGCGCTTTGGTCGATTATTGTGGAGCCGCCGTGAAAAAAAATAAATTTTTTGTTCTTGTTTTGTAGCTATTTTACGCTGTTATGAGTCACTGGAGAGTTGTTGTAAGTCAGTTTTATTGTAATTTTGAACCATTTTCAAATACTTAACTTTCCTTTCTATAAAGTATCTTTGATTCACTCGAGTCGAGACGCAGAACTGTCGGAGAACTCCTAACCCATGTCCCTGCACGGTAATCTTGGTGTCAAAAAACAAAATGGCGGCTCTTTCAACCGATGATAATAAGGGTTTAGAGGGTGGCATTCTCTGTTTCTGCAGTGCAATACGTTCCTGTTGATTAGCAAACTTACCGCTTACATCACTAACATTTTGTTTGCATGGCAACTGTGACTGATCAGTGAAGTATGTTATGAGATAAGCTGATATGTATGAAAAGGATCAGTAAGGTTAAGGCCATAGTGAATAATGTTTGGTTTGGTTCTAGTTGGCATCTGGCCTGATTTGACTCTAGTGGTTAAAGTGCTGCATGGTTTGAGTTCGAATCCCAATTCTTGTGGTTTTTTACTATTTTAGATAAAGTGCATGCACATTGTGGCGCTTGGATCTGGTGGAGCTCTTTCCATCTCGTACCCGGTCGACTCATACCTGTTTTCACAATCAATCAATATGAAATTTGTTTTTCATTTTTTGTTAATAATCACTGTTTCATTACAGCAATGGTCGACATTTGCTCGGACATGGTGGTTATTCGATGCTGCCCATCAATGTCCTATTAAATCTAGTCCTCTTTTAGTTCGTTACTTGGTTGGAAAACACAAGCCTATATATCATCCATTCAGTAAGTAGTCAACAAAATAACACTTCCATTGATAGTGGATGACCATTATTGAACCGCTTAATCGAACATAGTTCTACTGGTCAGGATTTTTTTCTGTCTCAGCACCTCGTTTGTCGTGGCATCTTAATTTTTCTGAAGGTTTTTCTCAAGATGCTGTCTATGTTTTCAGGCGATGTTGGAGATCATATCGTCGTCATAAATAGTCGACATGTCGCGATGCAAGATGAAAAATGGAGAACTCATCAGTATTACCACGACACTGGGTAATTTATTTTCAAGTTTGTCGATTACACCATTATTCATGCATTGACATGCGAATGCATTTTCTATAACATGAAGTCATGATTGAAGTGGTAATGTTATTGTTGTAGATATCCTAGTGGCAAAACATACACTCGAGCTTGGAAAATTCATGAAGCTGACCCAACAAAAGTGAGCTTATCACTATTTACAATAGATTGCTTTTCAAATCACATAGGGCCTAATTGCTGAAATTTTTCTATTGCCCTATAAGTCAAGTAGAAATGCTGCCAAGCTCAGATGCTTAATTGATCGGATAGTTAGAATTGATTGTTTCTGTTTATTAAAGGTGCTCTATAAAGAAATCTACGTGCGTATGCCTAAAGTCAATGAGAGGAAGACAATGATGAAACGCCTGCATATATTTCCTGAATCTGTAAGTTTTTTAAACCTCAAATACCAGTTAGTTCAAATTTCATACTTAATTGAAATTTATCTATCATAAGTTGAAAGAGTTGTCATCAAAGGATTCCTTCACGAAATAAACTAGGATTTAATGTGTCCTGACTCGATCTACGCTGTCAGACTTGATATTTTGTGGTCTGTGTCGATCATTCTTGAATATCAATGCAATCATCTTTCATCACACTTTCAGGATATACCTGATGACATTAGAGCAAATATAACCGATCAAATTAGACAAATAATGCCGGTACCAAAACGACTCGATGAATATTCACCGGAAGAAAGAAAAACCTTCCCCAAACTCTTTGACTGGTTAGTATCACCACAAGCTGTTCATTCAATCAGAGAGGCGTTTTGTATGTTGATAAATTATGAATGGTATCCATTTGCTAGATGAAAAAAAATTAGAAAATTTCCCTAAGGATATTTAACATACAGTGCATGTATTGCCTCACATCTCACGGGATAATACTTATCAAGATGACATTGTTAGTATACATTTCATTGTTGGTTTCTGTTTTCAATTGCTGCTAATGAATGATTACATGTAGTTCAGTTATCAAATAACTTAAGCCATGATATCTACCATATAACACACTGAACTTGTATAAAATGGAGAAACAGGTTTGAATATGAAATCTAAACTTTCTAGTCGTGATGTTTTGCAGGGATAAGGATCACGTCATTTATGAAGGCACAAGACGACTAAAGGAAGATGATGAAACATATGTATAATAGATTATGTTGTATATTATGGAATTCTTGTTTTGTAAATACAGTCAGTGCTGTTTGTGTAAAATAGTGAGAAATAATAACTATTTGTAAAGAAGTAAAGATCATATTTTTAGTTGTTGAATCCGGATTTCTCATCGATGTTCAAATTTCGAGGAACTACAGTCAGTGGGACGTTGTGATAACTTCGGATATTATTACCATTACAAACCTACAATTCAATCCGAAATACATGTAGGACAATTCTAATGATTTCATAATGGATCTAACGCCTATAAGTTCCCCTTTGAAGTTCATTGTAACGAGTTCCAATGTACACGTCATCAGTCAACCGTGGCCGCCCTTGCAAGGATTCGAACCCTATAGAACAACCGCTGAACACGTTCTAGCGTCTTGCAGCGCTGACGGAAAAAGGGCGCCTTATTAATGAGAATGAGAAATATCCTTCGAAACCTAAAAATATGAGATTTTTTCTATCATTAATTGCATTTAGTTTTATTTTTAAACGATAATTACAATATTAGTATTGTGTATAAGCATTCAAAATTTTATACGTGTAATTTACAAATCAATCTTGCGAAATATCTAAAAAGATCGATGCAATTATTACCAAAGGAATTATTACAATGAAGAGGCCATCATTCAACGATAACTATAGCACCAGAAGAGAAACTCTATTACTTGTATTTATTTCTATGCTGCTTGTGCTAAAGTATTATTTTTTGGTTGATTTATTCGGAGACAATGCCAGGAGCTTCTTGTGCGACTATATTCTCGTCAAGGAGGCCAGTAATAGACCTAAAACCAATTTTTCTTGGATAATATACACTGCGCTACACAATTTACCATTAATATTCCATAATCAACAATCTAATTTAGTTACCTCTAGTACTTTAAAAAATCAATCTACTTTAGTTACCTTCTTCAGTACTTAAAAAATTCCCTAAAAAGATAAATAACAAAAAATAATGAAGTTTACTAGATAAATAAGGCTGAACACCATAGATACTTTTAATAATCCCTTATAAATTTCTTTTATACGAATAATGAATTATTAAAAAGAATCGGCGGCATCATCTACGATAAGTATATATAATAAATATAGCACCCAGTTGAAGGCTTCGATAATGAACACACATTTTTAGCGCAGAATCAATATGCTTAGTTGAAAAATAATCAGATTTTGATTGGTAGACAATGAAAACGCATTTTAAAAAAAGGAAGAGTTCATGATGCCGCATATGTCAAACGAATAACATTCTATAATATCTCTCTAACATCTTTCAACAAACAAATGAAATATTCTTTATGTATATTATAATGTGACACCTTTTGTGACACGATTGGTTTTTCTGTCATGCGAACGACAATTTACATGTATGAATAACATTCGTAATTCAAGAAATACAGCTTTATACAGATTAGCAATTTACGATACTGAGCGTGTGTTTAATGTGTTTATATAAAATTAGTGGATCATCCGTTTAATGATTCGAATATAAAACATAGTAACGTCAAACGCTTGTTTACATATACATACCACCCCTATACAGATACACACATATTGGATATTACAAATCTGAATGCAAAAATGAAGGACGAGAAAGTCATATATATCCACTTGGAAACTGTATAATCTGGCTGTAATTCAGGAATTTTGTTCATCGCGCTGTCGTGAGCAAAGTCTATTATAATCGTCATCACTCCTTCGTCGTGTAGAGTATTTAAGCATCCCGAAATCATTTTCTAGACCAACAGATACATATCGAAAGTCTGAATAACGAATGACGAATGGCTTTCTGCTAATTGCATTACATATTCACTATAAGTAGATATACATATATTTGGTCAATATCAGGAGTATTCAAGTCAGCTCGTTGCGTTTGAGCCGTGGAGAAAGAATTTCATCCCCATCATGTTTGTAGTTATCATCAACTACATATCATAACCGATGCATTGTTTATAATTCCACAAGTCATGGTTGATAAACGTTACTCGTGTGAGCTGTTTATAACGCCTCATTGAAAATTAACGAATATTATTACACAGTCGTTGTTCGTTCTTCCATAACTTCAATTTCCTTCTCGGCAACAACAATTTCCGAGGTTTCTTTGGCGGTTATGCCAGCACCAGCAGCAGATGGAGAAGGAGACGCATCTTGATCCGTATCATTATTAGTCGTAGCCGCGTTATTCGAGTTTGTGACAGTCATTTTCTCATGCGGGACGCACACGTATACTGGGCGATAGAGAATCGTGTCCTCGCCGGCTTCCGTACCGCAAGTACCGTCGTAAACCTGCCCTAACTGAAATTCGGGACTTGTGTATAATCCACCTTCGACTGAACCAACTGCCGTATCTGAAAATACAACAACAAAAAAACATTTTCCTATAGATCATTTCATTTTGGAAACATAGATTCAAGGTTCAGTTTCTGCATTCATCAAAACCAAGGCAACATGATTGTGAAATTAACGAGATGAAAATAAAGAACAGAAACAAAGTCTATGTAACACAGTGCGAAAATAATCAAAACCATTTCTGATAATGGAATAGTAAAGTACTATTCATATATATAAGTGTAGAAGGTTAAATCATGTAAAAGCACAAAATGATGACATACGTAACTCTACGAGCAATCATGGGATGATATCATAGCTTAACTGTGCAACTCATACATGTCATACACGTACTTAATCCAATTTCATTTCGTTAAAGTCAGTAAACTACATTTTTCTTAGCAATAAAAAAATGCTTACAATACAAGATTCTTCCAGTATGGTTCACGGCTTATGAGAAATGCAGCAGTTGAATACGATAGAAATCTGATATTCTTATGTAAAGTTCAAATTAGAGCAAATTCAACGAAATTCCAGCGACGTTAATTCAATTTCTTATTTTAATAGTTTAATGCAGTATTCATCAACATCTTAAAAGGCAAGCATATACTTACCAAAGATCACTTCGGGTGGCTGCGTGTTTGGGATACGGAAGGGCACTGTCGCGATAGTTAATGGAAAATCAATTTGAAGGTCTTCACCCGACTTTTCTGCTCCTAATGAAACCTGCGGATAGAAATGAAATGGATTTTCTCTTCAAAAATTCGGTCAATAGTATCATAAATCTCTCACACATAGCGGAAAGACTAACGGGTGTTGTATCAATGTCACGAGCAACTTAATTATTTGTGAAAAATTTAAGTGGCAAAAAACCTGCAAAACCTGCAACAGCTGTAATAAATTATAAAATCGAATTCAAAACGTATCATAGAAATCACTTTACAGGAATAATTATCATATTCAAATTCGCGAAAACTACGTGTTTTCAGCCCTACATGGATCGCTGAATTAGGCCAGGTGCCGTTTGTATTTCTTCGCAGATTTGCTTATTCTGTCAATGAATATAAATTCAGATGTTAAGTCAGATATCTATCGTAAATGGCCACTTACTCGTAACACGTAATAGATCTGAATAACTTTACACACATCGACAATAGTTGTAGGCATCACAGGAACTTGCAGTTGCTTGTATAAATCATCTAACTTCTCCGTATGATGAGGAGGTACTGTTGGCCCTTTGAATTCCCATACTTTATGATGAAGCTCTTTCGACAGGCCGAGTACACCTTTGTTAATAAAATATTCTACGTACTGAAAAAGAGGAGAGTTTACATAACCATTATATATAATTCATTTCCCTGATAGCTTCCGCGATCAACCAAAAATTATTTGCGCTCAAAAAGCCTAGAACACTTTAGATTAATAGGATATCACTGAAACTTCGAAAATTGGTGACAAATTGACGCTAATTCAACCACCATAACTTCGGGTTCAGGACTCACATACGGGTGGTGACCTTTCTTCGAGTCCCACGCGTTTTAGAAATGTGTCTACTTAATCAAAAGAATTCCCAAAACATCAAAGAAGCCAAGATAATATAGTTTCTCCGAGTGATTTAAGATGTAAGTCTAATGTTTGAAGTCACACCTGTAACAGTCTGACTATAACCCATGTATTCTCATCGCTGCCATTCTGCACTTCACAACGTAATTTCATCTGTTCACCGCAGCAGTAAGCAGATCGATCTAAGTTCGCCATTAAAGATATTGGACCTTGTGAACAGCAGAAACAATACGTATTGCGCTGATCTTCAGCTGATATACTCGTCTGAAATTTATACATAAATCATGATTAACTCGAGATCTACAAGCCATTTATCGTTATATTTCAATAACCAAATCATCCGCACGATTACATCGAATATGAAATAAATGTCTGTAAAATGAGTTTTATTGGCCGCACAGGAAATGTTCAGACAGCAAACGAACGAAAATATTTACGTTAATGTTTTTCGTTCTACATTTCTTTTTAATTCTTTACAATTACTCTGAAATTGTGGCATCTTTTTGGCCGATGAAGAAATTTACATTCATCCTCTATGAAGATCTCTTATATCAACAACGATTAACTTCCAGGCAGACAACATATGTGAAGGAAGGGCCCGAGATTCGTAATTAGAAGGTTAATCATATCAACTCCATGTATCATCAGGAATATAGTTTCAATAAGTTTATGATCTTTGTTTTATGTAGCTAATATCCTTACCAGGTATCTTTCATCCATGCAGTCGATGTGTGGCCCAATAATTGTGAAATATTTGATCCCTTGCGGTGGAGAGGCGTATGGAATGTCTATGATTACACGAAGATAGTAACGTATTGTACCGTTTTTACTTTCGAATGAGCATGGCAGGGAACTTTCGGGGAGTTGAAATTCCATTGGAAAGCGGTGAACTCCTCTGGGTAATATCGGCGTCGGGCCTTCTTCGTCTTTACCTGAAAAGAACCAAGGTTTGGCTGTTCTTTTAAGTGATAATATCAATTCACGCGATCATCGATAGAAAAATCAACCCTATCATCCTCTACCTCGCTGCATCTAGACTATAAGATTAAATATATATATATGTATATAATAAGTATAGAACAGAAAACAAATAACGGAAGTTATCTCCTTCTAAGCAAGAAGCAGTAGCATCAGCAAAGAAGAAAATTCAAAGGGGATAATTATATACTTGTCATGATGAAGTCATTTATTATTCTACCGAAGTATAAAACAGACAAGATCGCCTTCCTTCTTAATTGTTATCTCAAAGGCAAAGCGATGAGGGCTGGGGTACAAAACGATAAGAATATAAATAACGGAAGACTAGCAGAACCAGTAGATATATATGGAGTTAGTGCATAGCTATTGATAGAATACGAAGCGAGCAGCAAAAAGAGAATTCATGGGAAAAGATCTATTGAAATTATAGATAAAGCTTGAATAAATATCTTAGGATTATATAAAATATACATACACGGAATGTCGATTTCTTTTAGAAGAATTTATATATGTATAAAATATAACTAACTACCCTTACCTTTTCCCCAAACAATCAGTTTTTCATCGAGATAAAGTTGATCTTCTTTAACGGTTCGTCGTTCACCACTCCTCATAATCTTCCACTCCACATGAGCCTTACCTCGCAAATTAACGCGAATTCCTGAAAAACATATCCATTTCAGACGAGAATGAATTCGAGCGACTCGAAGTATTCGAAAAAGTAGCTGAATAGTCGAACATTAATATTGAATGATGCAAAACAAAAATAGTAAATTTTCATCAAACCTTTTAAATATAAAGAATTGATATCGTGTTTGGAACGATTTATATTCATGCTGCGAGTATGTACCAAAATCTTATCAAGAGTATATACTAATCCTTTGTATTTGAATGTATTTTTTATTTCAATTTCCTTAAATTAATTCCAAACATTCTGGGTTTTACAATTCAATCCTGGGCAACATAATTTTTCGAGCATATGATTTAGTGGAGGAAAATGTGATGAACTATCCGTTTCGTTCACAAGGCTTCCAACCTCTGAAAAGTGCTATCAGTAACAAATCGAATGTTTTTCAAACACATTTCATTGAAATATGAAAGAAAATGTTAAAATTAATCAATAATAAACATCATCAAGACCCTCAGTAACATCTTTCATATTTCTGTACGCATGAAACAAATCTAATCAGTATTGGTAGCTGTGCAGATAGATTAATCCTTATTTTGAATCACTCAACAAACAAACAAATCAATTTAATGTGATTCTTTCATCAATATTCAACTATAGGATTTACCTTTGATTTTGATATTTTCTATATTTTCCACCAATATATTTCCTTTCAACTTCTCACCGGCGTAATACACATCTTTATCCAGTTCTATATCGAATCGTTTGATGTAATCCATCGTTTCCAATGTCAATATTACCTACGAGCAAATATCCACACATATTTAAAAAGCACGCAAAAATGCAAAACTATTCGCTAAAAAGTGTAGGCCTTTGTTGAACATGCACGCACTTATAGTCATAATCATATAATCCAACTGAAAATACGAAATTGACTAAAAGAGTTTTATTGTGGTTATGAAATGAGTAATGAGGGAATGTGCGCAAAAACGTTTTCATTTATATAATGGACCAGAGAATGTAAAATGCGCTGAATGTGAAAGCGTTTGTTAACCCGACAATTATAGAATTGTGGTAATAACTGAAGTGAACTTAATCATAAATTCAAACTCTTTAATCGTATATTCTTTACGAAGACACTATTGTATATCATTGCGCGCTATCGATGCTCAATCAAGCCTCGAAATGGATAGAACTACAGGGGCGGATCTAGGGCCTGATTCAGGGAAGGGTGCATCCCTAAAATAGGGAACATCATATAAAAAGGCACCTTCAAAGAAAGCTGATCGCAAAACATTAACTCATCTTTTGAAATACAGAGAACAAGCTTATGAACTTAAGCTTTTTGAGGTATCACCCCTGCACCCTCCCCTTGGATCAGCCCTTGAACAAATTTTTTTTAACCGTATTATTTCGGATTTTGATGATAAGCAAAATAATTAGCCCGGCACAGAATAGAAACAATTCGCACACAAGAAATCTCGGCCGAATTCTCTTGATTTTTTGCCGTTCTCCGGAATCAGCCACTTTACGAATCACTGCACAAAAAATACGTGTGCAAATATAACAATAAGAAACCATTGCTAACAAACTTTTCTAAAACGTAGAGATAAAAAACTCTTTGTTTATGATAGCAATACGATTAATGATTTATGGGACATAATGGAGATTCTTGTATCTCTATGGTTACATGGCCAGACGATACAGAAAATATGAATTGTTTATTGGTCACCGGTATTTAATCAGAAATCGAAATTTAATCTTTTGTTTGTCGTAATACAATCGAAAGCCAGACATAAAATTGTTCAGTTATACTTTTATTTGTGAACGAAAGTTACGTTACACTAAAAGAATTGTTTAGCATGATGTGAACCATTATATAAGCGCTGCTACACTTCGAAAATAGATTGCTGATATTGATGGTTCTGTGACACGTTAACGACTCGATAAGTCAGTGACATCATTTTTTGTAGACCGTAGCACGGATTGCCAGTGTATACCTAATATCAGACAGTGGAAGCATGAAACCATAAATAATAATATCCTTGATCCTTGGTCTGCTGAAGCCAAACTGGGCATTTTCCCAAAAGAAAATTGATTTCAGGCAACAGGCAGGGTTACGTTAATCACTCGATCAATTACGAAAGATGAGTGGCTCGACATCCTCGCCAAATTGCAGCCAACGTGATTATCTAAGAAAGATCTGTTAAAATAGGAAAATAGAAGAAGCATCGGTTTATTGCAGTCGATACGTATTTACGTTTAGGGCGTAAACCTCTAGTACGATACATGTAAATACGTACAGATTGCGATAGAAATTATTTCTATACCAATAAATCTATACATATTGACATCACTTGATTCAATATACAATGATAATTGGATGTTTATAGGTAAAAACCAGTCTCCTCACATGCTGCCATAATCGAATGAATGATAACAGTACAATACGACATAATTCATAGAATCATGAATTTAAAAAAAAATACGTCAGTATTATTTCATGGTTTCTACGTATATAAATATCCCAGATAAAACAGATTACCAAACATTGTAGAATTATGCGCTAGCAGTCCATTTTCTAAATTGTGACAGCACTTAAAAGGATTGGATTGAGATTGTGATTATGATTGTGATCGGGACCATACACCATACAGATTACTAACAATCAGGCGATATAAATAATAAATACATTCTGTGAAATTCGTCCAGCGGAAATGGGTGAACGGGATTCTTCCCGAATGCTTCTATTTCGACTAAACGCGATATGGCTGGAAAAAAGCTTCACTATTCTCTATTGTATAGATTCAAAATATCTTTATGACTGGACGGTTGATTCAATTGTATATGATATAGTTTATGCTGATCTGATGTCGTTAGCTTTATTTTGTCGGTATAAATGACTGTATTGCGGAAATGGTTGTGTTTACTTGAAGCAGCAAACTGCAGTTGTGTTGACAGTGCGTGCTCAACTGAATGAATGCCTGTCGCCGCAAATATCCAGCTATATTCATGGATTTTTTTCATTGCCTGTTTGACTGATGTGATTGAGCATCGACTTTTTCGTGAATCGAAACAGAATATTCTTCGAATCTGATACCTTGAATGAAAACGCGTTGAAAAAAAAACAAATAATATACATGTAGTAGTAAATATCCTCCGGGAACACCACCAAAAAGTTTCTGTAGAAAACCGGATTAACTTTAATTAATGTCATTATTTTTTCATAAAATCGCTCAAAGGTATACGTGTATATTTGACTGATGACAATTTAAATTATTTCAAAACATATTTTCGTTTCATTTTGTTTAATTCTTTAAATGTTCTAACAAAGTATATATAATACACCAGTTTTAATACAACTAAAACAAATTACTCGGTATATTGATCTTAGAGTGACGCTAACACGCTTCCTGGTCAGACGATTCTAAATGTTTTTCCATGTAATATCGATCGAACGATATCGCAGACGAGAAAAGAGCAAATTGAATATACACACCCAATATAGATATCGTGAAAGAAGTTAACAGAATTGATCCTAAAAACGCTAAAAGCCGTTAGCAGAAAAACATCCGCGAACAGCAGAAAATCGATGTAGAAACGGCGGCGATGAGTAAAGTGTATCTCTGTGTAGGCAGAAAATTTCTAACGAAATTGTCGATAAATTTCTAAACAGATTTCAGGTTTTATCGTGTACTGTGTACTGATGTCTTTCGCAAGCTTACTTCCGGGTAAATAATTCATAATTAAAAAAATAGAAAACATCTTTTTGCAGGTAAGATATTTCATCAACTGCTTCATCGTCATTATGATCATCACCATCCCATTGTTACAATACCTTTTTCTCGCTATAAGGAACATCGTTCTTACAGGTGTCGAAGAATTCACACGAAATTACGAAATCACTAATAGCCTCAAAAACCTGAGCCGATATATCCGCCATATTTGCAATTACTACATCGGCGTGATACGTGTGAATTGAACTTCGAACTTTGAAACCAGGAAGACAATTTTATAACAAAACAAAAAAAGAATATTGCCGACGATTTTTCAGAGAAAATAGCTCAATCGTTCGATTGAAAGTACAATAAAAAACCATTACGAAAACAACGCAGGCCATAAATCGATGCGGAAAACTGTTCGGTCCGGCATGTCTATTTCAATAATTCACGACATGTTCGCATGCAAAGACCGCATCAACGTCGAGTTTGAGTATGAATTAATGAACACCAGCTAAAACGGGATATCTGCATAATCCGCTCAGTAGCGGGTGATCGCACTGAGAATTGTACGTAAGTCGTGGGGTTGGGGGTCGGAGGTGTACGATATACCATCAATATTGAGATTGATCTCATTCCGCATGAAAATCTATACATGCCACAGATGTGTAAATATCACTTCAGATTTTATAGGTGTATATGATCAATTTTGCACATAGGCTAGACATATACAAACATATATATGTCTATATACCTGGCTTTTTAAAAATGAGTTTCCAATGAAAATACAAATAAATCCTGTGTAATATTGAGCGCATATTCATGAACGATTTCTTTTTTGTGCATTTCCATTAATGAAAAGTTTTCAATCGAGGGACGTCTAATCAGTCCATCCCAAAGAACTCATATCAAGGGTGGTTCACCGCATATTCGATATAGAA
Organism: Tubulanus polymorphus; assembly: GCF_964204645.1. Lineage (NCBI taxonomy): Eukaryota > Metazoa > Nemertea > Palaeonemertea > Tubulaniformes > Tubulanidae > Tubulanus > Tubulanus polymorphus. The sequence goes on from NC_134026.1 coordinate 1,547,568, forward strand.
TACATAGTTGGCATGGAAAATTAGTTTCATCAGTGCTTAACAAGCTCATCAATAGCCGTGTAAACCAATGGCTCATTAGATAAATCAAGTTATGATGAATCAATGCATCTTTACGAAATAATAGCAATGAAAGTAGGTGTCCGTGACTATTTGGGAAATTTACGAGATCTCTTGAGTTTCATTCCAGTAGCCGAATCAACCAATAACCTGACCAGCCTCTATTATACCATTACCGATAATTGCTATTATACCCTTAGGTTAATAGTCCTGGCGCCCTGGGGTGTCAAAGTAATGAGGTTTTCGTCACATCTTCGCATTCAGCAGGCTGACGAACGAACGGACAGAATTGTTTTCGTGCAATGTTCGCAGAGATAACTGACGTTGACCAGAATCCCTCAGGACCCGTCCGTATCTTCCAACTCCATCCCCAGACCGCAGAGCTCTATTCCTTTCACCAGTTAGATAACAACCAGTACACCACTCTCAAAATCAGGCCAAATGGTTAATTGATCTCGTCAACAATCCCATAAATCCCTTCCCACCTGCTCTATTCTCATGCACGCATTCCACCAGATCACATTTCACCGTCATGTCATAATCTACATGTAAACAGTCAGTTACAGTGGAATATCATAAATTCCATCATGTATTCTTGAATCGGAATTCGGCCCATCCAGTCTATCGGATTTTTCCTTTTTCGAGTTCTGTCATCCGACAACTGAATGAGTTCTCCGCTCTCATGTCAGAAAGAAAGAGAAAACGTTTAGGTCAAAAATGGCCAATATCGGCTACATTTATGATTACCTGGACATTAATGAATGTTTAGTCTGTGTATATGACGTTCTATTTGAGATGTCGGTGGGGGTTAACGCATCGTCCATACATAAATACACGATCGATTTGTTGATCTTTCATCGTGTACACAGCGGCGGCCAGTTGGCGTACAGATTATCGATGCACTGGAATAAATTGAACTGTCAACGCCGACATGAAAGCCGGCACTTATTCTCAGCCATGTAACGAATACGTACCTGAAAAGCTTTCGATCAAAGGATGCACTTAGCTTAATCACGGCCATGTCACTTTTATTGGTAGCGACAGAATTTACATGTAGAATAATGCGCTACAAAATACCTAAATATAGAGGTATACGTAACTGTTTTGGAGAGAAAGATATATTTCTAAATATATACGCATTTCCTTGGATCTTTTCATCAAAGAAACTCAATTTGCTCAACACCCAGGCGAAGCGATGTAATACATAGATTTAGCAGTTAAGGTGTAACTGTTTGGAATCGCGTTCTCTCTACGGTTTCATTATTTACACGTATATACCAACTCGAGGGGATGAGACAGGGGAAGTAACTTGTGCTTGACCCACGGAATCATGAATGAAAAATGGCACGCATTATGAGATTAGGACAGGCGACAAATTTTAATTGTTCATCAGTAAAGCGCATAGAATGGAACCACGAAGGTTTCCATGACTACAACATCGGTCTCACGGCGTTTCATTTGGACCCAGGTTTTAATTATCAGCCCGTACTGCAAATAGATAGAAAGATCAGAGATAACTCTTTTCATACATGCGACGCTATTTCCATTAGTTGACGACGAGGGATTTACAAGACAAATACCCCAGCGGACATTGTCAGTAACATTTCCATCCGTACCATGGCCGCAAGCGAGCATAAAATGTAACCTCCCCATGTACGTACGAATGAAAACATGTACATAACATTTCTCATGATTCGTTGCGTATACGACGGAAATACCTCAGCTTTCAGTATTGCTTTTATAGTGAAGAAGAGGTAATAAAAAGCAGAAAAATTGCGCATCATGAGATTTACCGTTCGCTGAAGAAACGCATTAACCGAGTCTTAACGAAATATAAAACACATCAAACATAATCGCATCACAAACAAAAGCTGATTATTCTCTCGGCGAATAATACGATCAATTTTCTTCAAATTCTCTTGTTTAATGCCAGTAAATCGGTGATTGCTAAGAAAGGGCACGCGGTATGATCCTTCGAAGAATATTCCAGCTTACAATTTCAAACTCATTATCAAACTATATTTACATATCGAATATCTAGATTTTCACTTTACTATAAAAATGAGATACCTGAGAAAAATGCTGAATTTAGTAGACCAAAAGAACCCAAAAGCTGTATTCAGACATGATGAAGGAGATATACTTTTTAACACGACAGCATCTAAATATTAGGAATTACTAAACGGCACGTCCTGTTGTTGATCTCTGAGAAATAAATTTACATCACAATTCTCAAATCGATCGATCATTTCAGCTACCACGCAAAGACTACCGAGAAGGTTTTCTGAAATTGAAGTCTGCCTATACAGTGCACAGATAAGAAGGTACTGAAGCATTAGTATCTGCAGAACATATACAATCTAGGCTGCAAGTGTATTACTCATAAACCGTACCTTTAAATAAGAATGAATTAATCCTTCGTTAATATAAAATTTCTTGCCAATTCATTGTCTTATGTCACTGAAGAGAATATATACTGCAAGCAGCACAAACGCACACGCGCTGTTGCAGGAAGCTACTTACAGCTCCAATCAATAACGCATCATCAGCAACACATACAGCGACTCGCTTCAGGTTTTACTGTGTACTCACAGCAATCACATATCCTTATTCACTTCTATTTATCCGCAATTTTAAATTGTTCCGTCCATATTGGTGAGAGTGGAGAGATCTCCTGAAGAGGAACCTAGACGCGCACAGCTGTTCAACCTGTACTTACATGTTCACAGAACATCAGCTTGTATTATGAGTCGGCGTATAGGCTACCGGTACTGGAGGTTTCCATGGCAGCGTACTGGTGTCCTCCGAGCTAACATCTGGAGCAATATGTAATTGCTTTTTATAAAAAAGTCCAATTTTTTTAAACGTTGGACTTGTTATACAATTACCAAACCACCTGCCATGCAGATTTAATCAAATTGTGACAAGAATTCAAATAATCATTTGTTGGATTTGCCTGGAAAAACGTAAATGCATTTAGCCTAAATAGTTTCAATTTAAATTTTTTCTCGGTTTTTTGTTTTCTCATGGATCGTAGCAAGTGGGTTCGCCCAACAATCCAATGTGAATCTGCAGGATATAAATGCCCCGCGTTAAAGCTCAATTAGGAGAAGATTAATTAATTATTCATTCAAAGCTGATTTCAGGGAAAGCATTTTGGAATCAATATAGTTAGTATTTCAAAATTAGTCAGTGTCGCAAAAAATATGGATTCGAACCCATTTCATCATTTGATCTCCATCGTAGCGTGTCGATTGCCGCGCATATCTCTTAGCCAATCAGACACGAGTCTTTTGACCGCGAAATAACTTCCAACCAATCAGAGAGCAGACTTGTGCGGTGAATGAGAATCTATCAATTCTACCGCGCGCGACATGACATATGTGGAGCAACCAGGAAGTGTACTTAATTCAAAAATTCTGGACTAAGATTTTCTACGTTCTAATCTAATTTTTAGGGCTTTAAAATCAGTTTTTGAGTTAAAGTTGAAAAGGTAGATATATTTTACTGTATTCAATGTATATTTATCCATACTTACAATCTCCGAGACCTTTATACCGTCCAACTTATCAATCGAAATAACCAACTTCATCATCCATGATCCTCTTTTTTACCATTACCAAGAAACTTTAAGTTTAAGGTAGACACGTAATGTCTGGATGTACCGGTACCACAAGTTGGTTATACTACGATCGTAGAGTGACGGAGATCTCTGTGGAGGCAACCTCTGCCAGGGCTGGGTTAAACGATCCTCCAACCAATGGCCAATCAATTAAATTAAATTCCTTTCAATCAGAATAACCCCATATTTGCTGGCTGCTTTTCAGAAACTAGCTCATCAGAGCCATGAATTCTGCTATGCTCACCAGTAAACAAACAGCTTCAAGTGGACAGGAAGGTACACCAAAATCAATGATTCTACCTAAGAAAGAGCAGGTTAGTTTCTGTACGGTCTGTGTCAATAACTTGGGAAGTAGGATTCAGGATTGATTGTCTTCAAAAATTGAAGGCTGAAGCCATGTTTTGGTTTCACTTTTCTCTCATTAGGCCTTGCTAATTTGTTTAGCTCGGTTGGTTTTGGTTTCACCTGTGATTCTCCATCACAAAAATCTTTCAGGTTTCTTCGATCATTTCTGGTTTTGTGTTTGTCAATGAAATGCCGAAGACTGAGGTATATCAGTTATTTGAAGAATCGATGAATTTTATCATCTTTTTCAGTCACTCACTGTTGGTAAAAACAGAAAAACATTGCAGACTATTCAACCAACAGCAACACGATCCGAATCGGCCCATAAACCACACGTAAGAATTAAATATCAACGACGTTTCTGAAATGTTTATTCTAATCTATGAATTTTGATACTTTTGCTAACAGTGTACAAACAATTCTGAGCTATATTAGCTTTCGTGAGACCTGGTCTTGACCGTCATTTACTTGATGTTGTTTATGGCTTGCAGGTTAAACTGAATATCAATCCTCTCACGCCTAAACGTGTCAATGTTTATCAAGATCCGAAGAAAAAAGCGAAACAACAGGAATCACAACAAGATGCTGATTTAGCAGAAGCCCATGAACTGATGGTCCAAGGTGAGTACTACTTGTTTTCTCAATCAATTCGATACCAACTTCCTTTGTTCTAAATTACACGACCTTAACTCGACAATAAGTCGTCATCAAATAAGTTGTCACATTACTGAAATAGCTCGGGTATATATTGAAGAGGATATTTGCAATGAATAATTCACCACGTAATCAAAATTTCAATTTCACAGAAACGATACCTGAAACATATTGGAAGGAAATAGCCGAACAAAGACGGGCTGCATTGGCTGAAGCTTTACAAGAGAATGAAAAGGTAATTAATCATGTGTGATATAAGTCGTGATTACGCAAGCATTTTTGGGTCTTTGCTCGTTTGACATGAGCCAAATGTTAACACAGGGTCAGTAAAATTATTGCGTCTGAATGCTTATTGGTCCTGGAAGTGACTCACCTCGCTTGCCACAGCATCATTTTGATAAAATTTTAGTGTGGAGTTTATGGTTTAAGTGTGAACACGCTCTATTTAGATAGAGGCCAAATTTTGCTCGGTCCGGGCGAGTTTGACCCGGGCCAAATCGTTAGCGTGTGATTGCGACTATTGAAAAATCTAAATCAAACTGAAATTCAGTAGAATGCGCTTTAGATAATGAATATCATTACAATTTCATCACTGATCATCATTTTACTATAAACCCTTATTTCGTTATTGTTTTTTGCAGTTGCACAAGTCGATTGAAAAACTCGAAATAGAAAACTCTGAATTGAAAGAAATGGCCGACCAGGCCGAGTATTACGCCGGAATCATAAAGGTACTTGCTGAGAATGGCTTTTATCGTGCGGTAATGATGTAAATGATTCTCTATACTCCTTATTTCAAAACATTTTTCAGACATTATTAGAAGAACAGAATGATTCGGGACTCGGTTCTGATCTTCACGTCACTCAGGAAGAGATTGAAAACGCACCTGATAACGATTCCAAGGAAGAATCAGATGATTAACGATAACTCTTCACTTTCTGATATTAACCGTATAGTTGTGATATAAGTGCATTATTATGGCTGAAAAACTCTGTAGTCTCTGCAATTTTCAGTATTTCTGTATTCTCAAATTCGATGAGTGATTTGTTTTGAAATAATTGGTATCAGTCAATATGATTGAACTGGTTTGCATTTATTTTTTTGTGTGGGCAATGTCTGGTTTTGTATACTTTTTCTAAAATTGTGGTGTGAATGTATTTTTAAGGATTTAATAAAAAGTGATCATTATCTTCATTGTTTTTTTGGTATCGGTTTACTTTAATACGGATTCGATATAACATGCAGGAGGATGATGTTTTATTCATGGAAAAATAATTTTGATGGAATGAATGGTGGTCAGATAGACTTTTGAAAGAGGACTAGAAAGCAGGAGGCAGGGGGATTTTCACGATCATGTTAGTGCAAAACGAGGCTGAAACAATCGTCTAGTGATCACAGAAAGACATCTCGAACGGGTTGAATAGGACAAAAGACAATAGATAAGACATTAATTAAACTACTTTCCATTTTTTAATTCTAATTTCTACAGAACTGCAGCGTATAAAACAGTTAGAATATTTTACTAAACATCATACATTTTATAATCAACTGTAGATCGTACTTTAATGTCATTTCTACTGATGACAACTACGTTTCATATATACATAACTTCCTGTGTTTGATCTAATTGTAAAGATGATATTAAACGATGACATTTTGAGGTTGCTTTCAGTCAAAGGGTAGATTAACAACGTCAACGGAGGCAAGCAATCGATTGCAAGCGCTTTTTCCTCTTAATAGCCGATCATTGTTGACATGCTGAAGATGTGATTATGAAAAAAATGAACCATGAATGTAAATAGTCCCAGTGAGAAAAAAATGCTAAATCTACAAAACCTAATGACGAGCGTAAAAAAAATTAGACAGGACAGTTGACTATGCCAGTGTTTTTGTTATACGAGTCCCGATTCTTTTTGATTTTCATTTGTTCCTATATTTAATCTGTTCAATGTCACGTTGAGGTAGTGAGGGCTACGCTATCTTAGCATCCATTTGATGATTTTAGTTCTCATTACTGGCATATAGGACAACATTGTCCTGGTACTTTCTTCGGATCGGTACATGGAGCTTTGGAACAAATTTCAGTGATACAAGCAGCTCTCCCTCTCTGAAAATAAATCGACACATACCGGTATATTAAACCAGTTCACATTGATATCAATTTTGTTTGCGGATAACAAGAACATATATACCTTGCATTTACATCGTTTACAGTTGCCTTCAGTCCATTGTGATTTGTGGCGACGGGTTCTGCCTTCTGAGTCGATACATTCCGTGTTCATATGACGCTGCATCAATCGTACCTGAAAAAATCCACCATTTAATGAACAATCATTCAACTATCGAATCATATTCAGGAAAATAATATGAAACATCACGAACCTTCTTTCTTAAATCATGAACCATAGCTTCAAGAGATTCAACAACGTCTTCCATTTGATCCATTCGTTTCTGCGAAATTTCGGTATTATGATGATGACCATGGCGATGAGATTTCTGATGATTTTCATCTACTACCGGAGTTTGTTGTGGTCCATCATTTACTGGTTTCTGATGAGGAAAACTGAATTCGGAAGAAAGTCGATTTCTCGATATCAGTAAAGAATTGAAATGACCAGACCTTTGACAATCTGAAATAAAAGTTAAAATGAAAATAAATCATACATTCATTGTTAACTACCAGTTATCCCGGTGCGATTACTCAGTGCCACATACCATGGCAGCATTCGGACCAAACTTTGAGATCGATTTGCGGAACTTCTCGACAAGAAATGAATTCACTTGGATCTTGTAGACGGAAGATATCTTTCGGAATACGCTGAATTGTGCCATCGTGATTATTACAAAATACCGATGATACGGTCACTTGTTTGATTTCGGCTAATTGCGTTGCGGTGAACTGGTCTGGACTTTCATACCAAAACCTGTGAATAAGAACATGAACATCTTTTTTATTCATCCATGAAAGTATCGAATAAGTGTCCAATATTATACAACGTCTATAGTTTACCTGTCACCATCTCTGATATTTCTGAATTGATCTACGATTATGCACATGAAAGTCGGGCCAATTTTAGCACCGGGTACAACATCTTCGTTCATACCACCGACAAATAAATCGATGTTACTCGGGTGGCCGTAAACTTCTTCTAGTTTCCTTCTTATATCGTTACTTTTGATTTCATTTCTCAAGTCGTCAAATGTCCGAGCGTAAGTGAGGTTGCACAGTCGGCGAAAGTCGTTATAGTTCGGTAATCCGTGATCGCGACCTCGCTGTATATTGAGAGCAGCTAAATCTAATGCAACTGTATGCGCCAGTTTGAACAACTTTTCCGTTAATTCTGTATTCATTACGTGTCCGGGTTCGATAGCTTTTGCACCCCTAGCGTACAATCCACGTAAAATAGGATCGACGCCACCTTCTTCTACGAGTCGGTAAGGTGCGAAGAAAGCTTTATGGAGAGGCAAATTTCCTTGCGAAGTCGTTTCGTAATTCTCATTTAACCGGAATATGATAGGACTGATTAAACCGTGGCCAAATCTAAACGCTCCCGTCGCAAACGAATTGATAATTGACGGACGAACGTTGGGATTATAGCCTGAATATTTTCCCAATTTTCTCATTCCTTTCGGACCTAATATATTCGGCAGCCAATGATTATAGCTTATATGTTGCATCGTAGCACCGACGATTTTGCGAGCTTCATGATAGACCATATCGCCGTCCCAATGAGGATTTATATCCGATAGATTTGCGGCTATACGATTATGTTCTCGCATCCACAATGTATGCATAGATAATAAGCCAAGTTGCTCATTAGCTCTGTGATCTCCGGCTATAAAACACGGGATATGAGCTCTGTTCGGATCGATTTGACAATCCACCGGTGCATCGATATTGTACGGAAGGAAACTTTTGCCGTTTTGTAACGTTATACCGACTTTCAGCCTGCCCCGATTTCCCACCAAATCTCGTAGATTATCCCCTTCTTCCTGGGAACTACCGTAGATATTCGACGCATCGATGAACGATGTTATTTGATTTATCTGTTCTCGATGAACGACTCGATTGTAGAATACAGAAGTCGTACCGGAGCCGCACATGGCGCTCGAGCGAGTGAAACCGATGCATCGGTGTCGTCTGATTCTCGGGTCGTTTTCGGGAATTTTAATCGGAAAACACGGAGCGTGATTGTTGCAGGTTTCATTACAATGTCGTCCATCACTGAACCGAGCATTGCTCAGTGCCTGGGGAGTAAACACGATATCATGATCTAGAAATTGTCCCCATTGCATCAGCATATGCGTGAATCGGTTATCAGATGATATTTTATGGGAAGACATGATCTCCAAAGAGACGAGACGAGCGCTGGGTTTGCGGTAACCAAAATGCCGTCGATTTGGATCCCATCCTGAAATGATTGTAGATAATTGTGAAGTGAACGTTTTTGTTCGTGTGATTTTTGGGTGAACGAATTTAAAGAATTAAAACGAATTGTGTCTCTATTTCGGCCTTACCTACTGGAGTACTTATGCCATTTTCGTATGCTGGATTCAGTAGACGAGTCATTGGAGTGAGGGACGCTCCCCACATCGGTTCACGAAGATTGTTACACGTTCCGTCGAGTGTACGATATTTCTTATGGAAGCACATGTTGGAGCAGTCAATGGGTGTTCGGTGGGCCTCACAGCCCGATAAGTTAGCGATGATTCCGATTTGTGAAGGAGAAAGAATCTGATCGATGGGAATGCCTGCATCTGAAAGATCATTTTAGACAAACTCGTATTATCAACTACGGAAAGTAATTGCTTAAACTTTGCTTTTTTCTTAAAACACGGCCCGATTTACCTGTATGAGTCGTATTGAAGCGATCACCTCTACCGACTTGTCTTAGAATATTTTCCAATGATTGCTCAAATATTTCGGTGGCTCTCGTTAAAGCTAATGCACTGTTAGACGGTAATCGAAACAACGTCAGTAGATCACCGGGCGATCTTGTACGTTTGTTGTTTAGAAGTTCTGCTATTGTTTTATTTATGGCAGTATTAACTTCATGTCGGGCATTTTCGACCGTTATATTTAGATATCGATTACCGAGTAGGTGAGCAGATCGTTCTGAAAGCGAAACAACTTTAAAGACACTCGCGAACATAGATAGCATGGATTATTCATAAACGGAGATGCAACTTACTACTGACTGTTATTGTAGCTGTAGTCTGAATTGTACTGACATCGTTAGTTACAATACAATGATATATTCCTTCATCTGATTCAGTTATATTGTAAATCACTAATGAAAGAATACTTAATGCATATTTCACCGATGACCTGAGTTGCCGTCCATTTTTGGTCCAATAAATATTCGGCCTCGGATCACCAGTAGCACTACATGGCAATTCAACATTCGAGTACAAAGCAACATTTGCATCTTCCGGCGATGTTATGAAGGAAGGTGGAACTGAAAGAAAATAACGCCGAGAACAAACGTTTAGATCCCAACACCTTGCATCGTATGAAGAGCAACAAGTCATAAATTCCCAAGAACCCCTTATTCCGGACATAGTTCCTGATTAATTAGCTTTCTGTATGTACCAGCTACTTACTTTTAGGTCGCACGATAAGTTCGGCAGTGGCTCGTTGTTCTCCAGCCGAATTTCTGGCAATGCATTCATAAATGCCTTGATCTGGTACACGACTGTAATCAATCGTTAGAACAGAACCATCTTCTATATTCACAACCTCGTGTCTACTGGTAACAGGTAACACCACGCCTGTAAAATAGCATTACAAAGGATTTACACAGCTTTAAGAAGGGTAGTACAAGGAACGACTTTTGGATGATTCGAAAAGGTACCTCCTTTAACCCACTTAATAGTAGGATACGGATAGCCATGTGCCCGACATGTAAATGATGCGGTTTCGGCCTCTATTACTGTGTAATCTCTTGGAGCTTCTACGATTATTGGTGAAACTGCAAAAACAAAATAAGCCACGCTTCAGCTGATGTAATTTCAGTTCGCTCAAAAACTGGAGAAAGATCGACGTCTCTTGAGTCTTGTATGTTTTTAATTCGCTCATTAATTGTACCTTGTATTTTCAGCTCAACTGCCGCAACATCTGATCCAAAATTATTGGTTGCCACGCATTCATACGTCCCTTCATCGCTGAACTGGAGATCAATTATGAATAAAGCACCTTTTGCTAGGATGGTATATCGTGGGTTATTAGGTAGTGGCAGACCTTGCTTCCTCCATGATATTAATGGTGCAGGAGATCCCCGCGCTTCACAGTCCATCTTGATCGATTCTCCTTGTTCTACGTTGATATTAGTCGGGCGGACCGTCAAAGATGGACGGCCAAATGCTGAATATAGAAAAAGAAATCATATTCATGTACGCTTGCATATAGACCATCGATGTTCTAGAAAATAGGATATGTAAGCTGTAGCCAGAAACAGTCATGTTTAGCCTAAGATGTCAAAAACTGTAACAATCAGAGGGACATTATACAGTGGAACCTCGTTAAAACGAGCATATTTTATGGCCCCGTTCCACTGTACTACCTTACCTGTTGTTGTTATCCCTTTTATCGTCTCTCACTAAAAGGTACTTACTTTCAGGAGAATCATTAATGCTCTCGTTGGACTCATCACTGGGTTCATCTGTTACTTCGACTAATTCTTTCTGTTCTACTGCATTGTGCTCAGTCTGTTTTTCTTCGGGAGATTTTTTCTCAGAAACTAGCGGTAAACTGAGGACGCCATGTCCATCGATGTTGATGGTATTTTCGTTGTTTTGGTTGGTTCTGTAACGTAGAACGGCGGCTGTACTGACTGTTTCACCGATATCGTTCTTCGCCATGCATTCATAGGAGCCTTTATCATTATCATCCACATCGGTGATCACAAGTGTACCGTCATCCATCATACTAAACCGCTGATCATTCGACAATTTTATCTTTTTGCTGAAGAGAAAAATGTATTCCTTTTCCATTAATGATCAGATACAATGTTTAAACGAAATAATTACGCATCATTTTAATCATTTACCCATCGTGAAACCATGATATTTCTGGTTCAGGGCTACCGTCCGCGCTACAATGGAAGTATACCGTATTTCCAAACTTTACTTGTACATCGTTCGGTTGCTTTGTCAGGTGAGGTTTAACTGAAATCAATGTTCGTTATCATTTCACGTATTCAGTAACCATTTTTTTCTTTAGGTTTTCTCTGTTGGTTTTTACTTAGAAGGTAGAGATAGTGTTCTAGAGTATGAACTTGGATCCGTTTCACCAGCGATGAGAATATAAAATCCTCGTCAGTCCAGTTCTGCTAGCTGCTGGTGATGATATTTTCGGATAGCTGTATATAGTATAAGGTACCTGAGTGTACGTACTGCAATGCATTTCTGCCATGTCAATATCCTGTATGGACTTTCCTTGAAGATCATTCGGAGACTCACAAACTGCACCTTCGGCATCTCTTTCACCCATCATCTTTTTCTTTTTCATCAATTCGGTCAACCAGACTATACCACAATCGCATACGAGGGCATTAGAGTCTAAACGCCTAAATGTTTATTGACGAGTAAATAGTAAAAAAGTAGGTGTAAATATACGAATCGCAAGTCTTTGGACAGGCAAATACTGCGCTTCATGTAATTATGCGCCAAGAATAACATAACTATTAGTACAGCAAATGTACCACAGGTCTTCCACATTAACAGTTATACCAATCTGTTAAACCTTTATTATTTCGACTTAATTCTTTATTTCGAAGCAGGAAGAAAGTTATGAAATTGCGCAGCGCCTGGTATTCTATACCCGTGTGACCATATTTTAAACATCTCACTCATTTTTCATCACGGTATCGCGTTATCTACGTTGAAAATATGTTAAGTAAATTCTACGCGGATATTTTCGGTGAACTAAAATGTGGTGGGTGCGTGAACGAACACTTACAATCTTCGTAAAGACGGCAGATTGGCAAATACCCCACGAGACAACTTCTTCAGATTGTTATTGTGTAAAAATCTGAAACAACAAAAACATCTTTTAAAACTGACACCGAGTGAACGAAGAGCAGTATCTATGGAATCTACGAGAATTTTCTTCTTTTTTTGTATTAAAATCGTAGTTGGACCTGTTTTACTTTGGCACACCGCATATACCGAGGAGATTTTTGTAATTAATGATTAATAGCATTGTAAACGTTGGTATCAAAAAACTGATAAAGCTCATTTTGTGGATCAATGGCCGCGTTATGCAACGTATAATAACTACCGTAAAGCTGTATTTATGTCAGCACTTCACACTGAGTACTTCTTTTAACGCCAATTATTGATAGGAAGAGGGGATATATATGCATATGGTGAAAAATGTTAGACTACTATTACACCAAGTCAAAACAGCACTTGTACGCAATTAGGCTTATATAATAAATGGAGATGTATCGGGTTTCTATCCGTGCCAAACATTTCCTGCACGGAATAACAAAATGCCTGCTACCGTTCGATGTTTACAAAAAGCATACCATTGCATAAAGCATGGAGAAAAAAGTGCATCATGGAAAATTGAAGCTGGCTTAATTGCAGATTTCGTTTTATATATAATACCGGCGCAATCATTGTCGTTTATGCATAGAAGTTACGAAATACTTACAGTTTTTGGAGATTTGATAACCCTGAGAATGTTTTTGGCTGCAACTCCATTATGTTATTGAAATGTAAATACCTAAAAAAAACCACAATCAATATATGAGTACTGCAAAATATTTGCACTGAAAAGCCACGTAGCTATCAAAAGCTTACTTGTATCAAAAACCATGTTTTTTCACAGAGTATAGAACTGTATATATACCGAGGCAAGATGTTTATTCTGGACAGCAGACAATACGGATATATAACTCTACTTGCCAACAAATAATCCAAAGTGGTTAAGCAAAAATATTTACGAAACCACCAGTTTAAATAAAGAACCCATCCATTCAGTTTCCAAACGTTGATTAAAAATACCGCGGGTGGTTTATACAGAAAATAATACGCTACCCTTCATTTGTTTTTATAATATTACTTGAAAGAAGTTGCTTCTCACAGGTATCTCTACCTTCACTGAGAATGAAAGGGCTTTGTAAACATTTATCATTCAATAAACTGTAAACTGTACGAGGCGCCTCTTGAAGCACTTTCATATTTGATTCATTCATCAGCACTTCATTTTATCTAATTATTTCACGTACTTTGAAGCGTGAATGTATGAAATAGACCCAACGATAAGTACATTCTTTTTGCTTTTCAAATGAATGGAATGTACATTATTTCGAATCCAAAGCTCTCCGACGCATCCTGCTTCAAATATCTCATTTGCGGTATGCGCTATTATTCTGGCATTCTTTCCCCGACGTTTCCTAATTGAAAGCGAGCAAATTGTTCTTTGACCAACCACTCTTTCAATCGGTAACGATTTCCACAAAAACAGGAAATGCGTTTTACAGAACTGTGGATAACTACCGTAGAGCGACTCGTAAACTGCCAAACCATTAAATGATTCATGTCTTTTAAACAATGCTATGGGATTTGATATAATCCAGATTTTATTCAAATATAAACTCGTTTGGATTCAAAAGTCAGACATTCAGACATTTCCATCGTTGCAACAATAATATGAGCACTGGCAACATAAAAAAATTTCTCCATGGCACAAACCGGTAACAGATCTGCACTTGGCCCAGAACGCATGATCCGACGTGAATATTACTTTTTATAGAATCACTCTATAAAAAAGAAGAATTTTCTGAACAAAAGCACCGCCGTTTCGTATATGCCAGACATTTTACATAAATCTATAAGTTCTATTCATGTCGTTTTTGATATCTGACTGGGGTGAATAGCACTGGATTTCTCGTCTTTCATTGTCATCGTTTGTCATTTTTCTCGGGGTGAATTCATGCAAAATTATGACACCGCATTTAGGTTAAATATCACTGGCGAAAAAATTCGCATTTAGCGACGACAATTAATGGACAATTTGAACTGATTTTGCAGAGATTCCGAATTATATATGATTTTCGTTATCTCTGTGCATTTGAGTACTGTTTATTTAGCATGTAGCGGTCACGATTAACCAGCAATCAGTATAATAACCAGAATTATGATCCCGATGTAGCACATGTGGGTATAAAATATGCGTAAAAATGACCGTTTTATGAGGAATATATTCGAAATATATTTACTTACAATTCCATTAAATTTGTTAGCTCGCGGAAGGAGTTTTCTTCTATATGGTGGATCTGATTTTTGTATATGTATCTGGTAATGGGAAAAAAACAATATAAACATACAAATAAAATATTTAGACTATAGGTTTTTTTATTTATGTTCCGTGCCATCACCCCTCGCACGCAGACAAAGCTCCCGTAATAACCACACAACGACTAATGGTACTTGAAAAGAAAGCGGAAATGATGAATTCTGTGTCAGAATATCTGGTTCGTGGGAGTCATATCTATGATAGATGAAAGCATGGACTCTTGAGTCCACGATGAAAGTGATAGAAAAAAGGAGTAATTCAAAAATGATTGAAGCTAAAATGATCTAAGATTGGAGTGAATGCAAAATGATATCGAATTTTCTTTCCCTTTATTGTTGAATGATGAGCGTGTTTTATCGCTGGCTCGACTCGTCGACAATGTCTTCTCAACGAGATTTCGACGAACAATTGTTTATACAAAACTGTTTGAAATCGTAATAGATGTCCACTTATGTTGAATTACCGAGGATATCTTTTCTTCCAAGTGGGTTTTAATGTATCTGTCAATCAAATATTGAGTGAAAAACAAAGAATAAAAACAGTGACCTTCGATGACTTCTAGTTCACCTTCTCTAAATGACTCTATTTATATTTAGAGACTTGGTGTTTGATAACGGTTTCAGCTGTCTATTGGTAATTAAACGAAAAGATCTCTCTACACGTTAGCTTATCAATATGAAAAGACTTCTGCGAACCTCACAGTTTTACAAATGTTTCTTTGATAGAACCCAATCAGTGCAAAATATCAGATCGTTACATTAAGTAGTAAAAAATGTACTTACAAATAACGAAGATTTGATAGACCTTGAAACGATTTTTTCTTAATTCTCTTGATGTGGTTGTTGTTGAGCAACCTATAAAGAATGTCGAATGAATTTGCAGATAAGAATGACTGAAACAAGCTGAATGCCTAAATCCATACAAAAAACCAATCCTGCTTCTCCCCGGCAGTAAGATGTTTCCCTTGAAATATCGAATATACTTACAAAGTTTTTAGCTTCGAAAGATTTCTAAAAGTGCCGGGATCTACATCTGTTATTCTATTAAATCTCAAATCTCTGCAATGAAAAAAAAAACAGTTTTACACAAGTTGTCTGCTATAGAGCCGACCTACTTATCTAAAAAAGCCATGTGTTGCTATGAGCCGCGGCTCCTATCATAACATATCCGAAGGCACTTTTTGCCGAGGCGGACTAAGTATGTTTTTACGGAAAGAAAAACCCTTGTGCGACTTAAGTTTGAGCCACAATATAAACACATTCGAGAAGCTCCAACCGCAGCTTTATTTCTTAATAATCCCGGAAAGTCAAGTAAGATAAATAACGAGAAGAAAATAATGATCTATTCTTGTTCGCAGAAATTTTCGAGCTTTTTCTATAGAGTACCAAAAGATATATTTCACAACTTGTGATAAAATCAATTCTTATCTTTATCTCTAGCAAATAAAAGTACAATATCATTACGAATATCCATGTATTCATAAAATAAACAGTTCTTATCTGGGCTCAATTAGCTCATATGTATATTACATATAGAATCGTGTCTTGTGGAGAAACGTACGAAATATTAATAGGCAATTGATTTATTACGCATTTCTGTTTCATTTGATTTATGGTGTTACAGAAGTTAAAAAGATCTAATTACTTACAGTAATGTGGATTCAGCGTCTATAGCTGGAATAGACCTCAATTGTAGAAACATACATCTAACACTTTGTTTGAAACAAAAACATCTATCAGGACACCCATCTCCAGAAACTGATACCGCCAGCAACAAAATAAGCAATATATTCCGTGCTGTCATTGTCGTTTATCCTTTCAGTAACTTCGCTAGTAACGTACTGCCAATGAGCACTTGAGTTCACCCAATTATGTTTTCTGCTGGGATCCTAGAAAAGAACCGACGCACAACTGACTTCCTAATGTTCATGCGCGACAGAAGTTATTCGCCACTTCATTCCGATAACGGGCCGTGTCTGTCAAACATGGACTAGGCCTTGCCTATACAATACGCCTTTTCTATAGTTTTTGGTTGAAATAAACGGAAACTAATCTGAACATTTAATACGAAAAATTCTTTGATATGTACATAACTGATGTACTGACGTGTAGGAATATACACACTGCTTTCCTGGAATTAGAGTGGAGACCCAGAAATACCAGTGGCGGCTGTTTTAAATTCTGTAAACCATCAGCAACACTTGCCGGTTGGTGTTGCATTTACAAACGGGGTTACAAAAGGACGCGCTTTTTTATTGAATATTCTAATCTGTATGAATATTCAAATTAATGCGCCATGTGCTATATTGAATATTCAAATTAGAGAACTCAGGATGAAAGGGGCCGGTGGCGCACTTTGCTTTGTAAATGGAGTGGAAATACCAACAATGAAGACTGTTTTGGTATCTCTAGATTATTTTTCAAAGCTCCCTTCTCAGTACGTTCCCATCATCAGTACGTGAGTACACACGATCAAAATCATGAAGGTGACATCGGCTTTATTGCAAAATCTGCACCTGGACAAAAGTTACAGTTTGTTGACAGCGAAGAACATTCAAATTTTGATGAAAATGTTTAATCTATTGGATATTCATCACACTCAATCCATGAACGGTAATGTTGAAAACCAAGTGTATGCCTAATGTTAGCCTTACAGAGGATAAGACCCATGATGAACTTTTTTGTTTCATTATAGATGTCCAGTTTTGGATTTGGATGAAACATTTAGTCGACCTGAACAAGAAACAAATCTACAAGGTTTTCGACCAGTTTGATATTGATGGCTCGGGTGAAATTGACTTTGATGAATTTTACCTTCTGAATACGATTCTCATATCAATTCAGGTAGGCTATATAGGCTCTTATGATAATATCAGTCACTGGTAATCACTGGGACGAGAAATGTGTGAATATTTCTGTATGAAAATCCGCTTAGTACTGTAACCATTGACTTCAAAAATGCTTTAGGCTGCGGGTCCTTATCTTCCCTAAACTGAGACTCCGCTTGCCTCGGAAATGTACTTCAAGATTCTATTCTATTTTCATTTTCAAATAAAAATCCACCGATTTGCTTAGAGTATAGGACTTCCGTTAACCTTAGACGGGGGGATTATAGCACCCGCCTTGAACCTAGGTTTGGGTTCAGCATTTTGGCTTTGAAATGAAAATACATGTATTTTTATTTCTATTTCTCGTAACGAGGAACTGCCTTTCCGTTGATTATCCTAATTTAGCTACGGGCCTGTCTATTTATGTAGTTGAATGATGAACTGATGATATTTTGACCTGTGTTTTCCTGTATTGATAGCTATTTTCCAACCTGTTCACATGTTTTACTATATGCAATGGATTCTTGTACAACGAATGTCTACATTTGATTAAGTTACATTTGTATTTTACAAACTTTCACCAATTGTGAGTACAATGCGTTAGATTTCTGAGAATTGATTTTTCATCAGACGCGGACAATGAATCTTAACAGAGAATGAAGCTGTAATAACGAGTTCAATGATTTCTTTGTATTAAAGTTAAATTAATATTTCAATCCCCGAGAAGACCCAGGTCAGTTCCAGTACTTTCTGAGACTGTCAGATCACTTTCAGACAGCCAGTACACTCTCAGTCAATAGGTCGAAGACACATCAGACAGTCAGCATTTGTGGGCCTCGTGAATCATGAATTCTACCCAGATTCAAATTGGTCGAACTTATAGCAGTAACATAGTCATCATGTCTGTGGTGAACAGATCTGGAATCTACCGTACCGTATCACTGGTCATTGTGCCTGTTATGTTCCTGTTAGGAGCCTTCGGAAATTCAGCTACTTTCCTGATAATGATAAGTCACAGATTCCGCAGTTTATCTTACGCTAACTATCTGATCGTTTTATCTGCAAGTGATTTTATGTACTGTATCAATTTTACTCTGATGCCGGTTTTACAGTTTGTTCTCTTGCACGTTGAAAATGGTGCAATATTCATGTTAAATTCACAGATCAGCTGTCAAATCTATGAATTTGTAATGATACTTGCATGCAGCAATAGTTCATGGTTAATAGTAGCAATATCTCTAGAACGTGCGGCAGTTGTGCTCTTCCCGTTCACATCTCGTTTGATATGTACACCGAGATTCGCTAGATTTGCCACAATAATGATTACTGCAGTGAATTTACTAGTTCTATACCTCACACCTGTTTTGTCGATGCATTTTACCGACCAGTTTTTGGGATGTTACTGGGAATTATTTGAGCAAATAACATATTTCTCTCTGATTGTTATATATGTTAACATTCTACCTTTAACTTTGATTATTACATCAAATTCGGCAATAATATCTCAGTTATTCAGAGGTTCAAAAATGGTTTTATCTGATCAGAAAACTACAAAATCAAAACGTACTACAATAATGCTTGTAACAGTTTCACTCGCATTTGCAATATTTACACTTCCATCCACTATTGTTGTATATTTACCAGTCTCACCGGAACAGAGAGAATTTCTATTGGACATTTTCACACAATTCCATGTTTCTAACTATGTGGTAAATTTCTACATATATCTCTTACTGGGACGAGAAATTCGTGAATATTTCTGTATGAAAATCCGCTGTAGAAATTCACTCAAATAATTCAAGTTTGAGTTTGATTCGTTCTTACGGATGATTGTTCTCTCAATATGACCTTTTTCGGTGGAAAATTGTCCTTTGGTTAAACAAATAGATACCTTTTGCTGCTCCTTTCTGCTGAGCTTTAATGTACCCGGTCGGCCGCCTATCTACCCTGTACAGTATTATTTTTTAATCATGTTTAGGCTAAACCATAACAGGCCGGCAGAAATGAAATGATTACACATTTTATTGCCGTTTGATATTTCTTTAGCCTTAATTAGTATCAATAAAGAAGTTTCCAGTTTCGCTACAAAGCTCGAATTCATCAAAGCACTCAAAGTCCATTTTCAACCATACGAAAAAAAAGGTAATATATAACCATCAGAAGCAATATCAGTAATTACAAACCAGTATAAAATCTTATTTTTGCGATTTCTTTTCACAAATCTCAATGTTCAGTGAAATGGCGGTGCGCAGTGGGAGACCCGTTTTGCGCGTAATCTCAAACTCGAGCGGGTACAGATCAGTCGTCAGGAAAGATATTCAAAATATTTTAACGCAGGCTTAAACTGCAAATAACCCTCTTTAACCTTTGTGAAAATAGGAAATATGGCTTCAAGAGATACTTAGATATTTCAAAATTAATAGATATTGCGGTTTCTTTTACGCGCGGTTAAGATATGCGGTCCTTGGTTTCATCCACATCGTCACTGTTCTCAATTGTTGCGTTCAAAAATTGCAAGAATCGCCAGCAAATATCTGCATTTCATTTCCTTTAAAATGGTGTATAAATTAAGTTCATCGAGCAAGGGACTGCAGAACTATATGATATTCAATCTAAACTTATGTTTTAAAAATGAGCGCAAATTATCGCAACAATGGGGACCTCGAGGGACCGCCACAAAATGGCGCCTATAAACTGGAAACTTCTTTATTAATAACTTGAAATTTCCGACAATGGGATTAGAAACTTGTTATAATCAGAGAGGATGATAGCAGTTATTTTTAGTGAATAGAGGTCGCCACGCACCGGATTGGTCGCCACACACCCGACTGGTCACCACACACTGGACTGGTCACCACACACTGGACTGGTGCCACACACCCGACTGGTCGCCACACACCCGACTGGTCGCCACACACCCGACTGGTCGCCACACACCCGACTGGTCGCCACACACCCGACTGGTCGCCACACACCCGACTGGTCGCCACACACCGGACTGGTCGCCATACACCCGATTGGTCGCCACACACCTGACTGGTCGCCACACACCCGACTGGTCGCCATACAAACTCATGAACTCGAGCTCAGTGGTCTAGTGGTTGGCAAACTTGGCTATCTTCTCGTATGCCCCGGGTTTTTTAATAGTCCAACATTTCGTCATCTTTTTAAAAGAAGGTTTATTATACGGGTCTATAATCAGCGGTTATAGTTCTAGAATGAAGCCACACTCTACGTCGAACAAACTAACTGAGCAGATCATAATCATAGATGCCAGATTCACTTTTTCCACAGGACAAACAAGAGAAACAGTTTATATACCGTCACTCTAGAACGGTTTTCGATCTGATGGACGAAGATGGTTCGAATACTATTTCTGCCGATGAATTCGAAAATTTGGGTTTCCTATTTAACGTGGCTGGTGATCCTGTTAAAGATATCTTCGGCGAGTTTGACGTATCCGGAGATCAGGTAAGTCATACCATCAGAAAATCTCCAATTTTATGAGAATAAATTGTTTTAGTTATTTTGTCGCGTTCGTCTCAGGAATTGGATTATAAGGAATTTAAGATGTTCGCCATGGCGTGCATTGACCGTCACAGCGATCTGGAGAGACGTAAAGCTACGAAACTCGAGGAGAAACGACGAAAACGTTTGTTAAAAGAGAAAAAGCATCTTCTGAGCGAAGCAAAGAAACGAAGGGATTTATTGTTTGCCGTCATGAATAAAATAGAACCGGGAAGCGCCGACCAGTCTAATGAAACTGAATCAACCTGAATCCGGGGGTTACGTAAATTGATGCTCTCCTCAAAAATGATTGAAATGCGATAGAAAAACATATTTGTAAATTGATTAATTTATTTCGTTAACAAATGCAGTTTTCAGAACAAGTAATTCACGAATGATTTCATAACATTCTTCATTCCCGCGCACGATATATTCTACATTCATACAGCGTTTAATATAACTAACTCAAAAGTTACATAAAAAGTACAGAACTAGAACGGGTTCAACATTTGTATTTAATCTGGTTCATTTTCAACTATACGTATTATCTTTAAACTCCCCTCACTGACTCCACTCGCATCACTTAAATAATAATTCAACTCTCGCAACATTTTATTATATCAATTGTTTCATTTTTTATGATCACTCTAGCACCAAAACTATGAAACTGGCCTTAGAGAAACTGAATGTAGATTCAACTTCATTTCAATTATACTCTTCAAGTTAATGATGAAAACAAACTGAAAGATGAACACTTGCATTTGCAAACAGATTTAAAATCAAAGGAAGACACAAGAAACATAAATTCAGTCACCTATCTCAACATTAAAGACATCACAGAAAATTTGAGGAAATATGAAAAAAAAAAAAAAATAAATTCTCATAAGAATAACGGGTGAATTTGCTTCTTATTCAGTTTTTTACGACACGTCGGGCATCTACGCTGAATATTGATCGCACCATTTATACATTCACTACAGAATACATGCCCGCATACAGTAGACATTAGTGTACGTTTTGATGCTCGAATCTACAAGAGAAATAAAAACAAACACACGTCATTGAACGAGAATTTTATCATTAACAACTACAGTCGAAGTCTGTCATAACGCTGCCATCCTTTCTAATGCCACTACTCGATTAGTGCCAACATTTATCCAGAGAGAACAAATTTGCCTAATGAAACTCAAATTCAGCGGAAATACTACTCTTTATAACCCTGCCAAATTCGTTAGAATTGTGCCTAAAATGGTGTTATTAAGGAGTTTTACTTTACAGCAGTCAGAGCAGGGATGGGTCATCATCACAATAAATTGGAGAATTTTTCATATATTGGGTTAAAGAGAGTCTACTCTATCATTTACAGTCCAACTTAAATATTTCTAGTCAGGATTTCTCAACAATGAATTCTATACTAAATGATCCACTTTAAGCAGGTTACATAATTTTACCTGACGGTAATTATCTAGACACACAGGGCAACTGACAGCTCGACCAGGAGTAAAATCATCTTCTTCTCGATTTGATTTTTTCGTCGGAGTGATGAAATCAGCCGGGGGTAGGTCGTCAAAAGAATCGTCTGACGATACCGGTGTGTTGATGCGTAAAACCGGGGAAGCTTAACAGAAAATAAAAACAGATGAGGGAATATGCAACAGTGAAGTACAGCAAACAGGGTTCAGTTTCATGAAAAAAGTTTAAGAGCTAAACGTGATTTGTTCATCTCATCGAAAACATGAAGTAACCAGTAGTAAGCAAACCAAAATTTTGAGTCGAACTTTTTCGTGACAGTGGGCCCAGAGAGAAGTATTCATCGGTAATATTCCAATGAAAATATTCTTATTTTACCAGTTTTGTTTTAAGAAACAGTTCAATGCGGTTAAATTCGACTGAACTTTCATCATCCATCAACTCAACTAACCTGAATCTACTACCTGTAATGAAAGAAATGAGAAAAGCAATTAATACAAGGATCATTTGATAATCTGGGCATCTATTTCAGTTAAAAATACACTTACAACTGGTGCATTATTATTGTTATTATTATTGAATGGTGAAGTTAGATCTACAATCTCATGCTCTATTTCAACGTCATCCGTTAAGTCAATGCATAAAGGGTCACCATAATCTGTAAGATAAAACAGGCATCATTGATGTGTGTATGATTGATATTACCAAATATTACATCATACTCATCTATATGTCATTCTATTATTCAGACAGGTTTTTGAGATTCATTCAACTATTTCCAGCACTTCCCATTCGGGAGTATTCTCAATGGAGTTTATGACTTGTGTTGTAAGATCAGCGAGATATTGACACATATCCTGACTGAATAGCATATTTTCACCGGGATCTGAACCCAAACACCTCTCGAGTCAAATACCTTATCCACCAAGCCATTCAAACCGATGACCCCAGTAATAATTTTCACAAATATTCATTCACACAAGTTGTCTTGAATACTCTTTTTCAAACTATTGATTACCTGGCTCCAGATCTAAGTCAATGACTTCTGGCAGTCTTACATCTGTTTCCATATCTGTTTCTGTTGTATTTGGCTGTCTAACTGCTGCAGATACAGAAGATTGACTCATTCGACTTCGCCGCCGATGACGAGTTTCCTATTCAAAAAAAAAATTAGTAAGGTAAAACAAAAGAATGAATAATGGCTCAAAGACTTGAGATTTTTCTGAATACCACTGGGCTCCGGCAACAGGTGACCTTTTCGGCCTTACTACGCCTACTAAATGAAACTTTAAACTGTAGTAGTGTAGCAGGTAGTCAGTAACCTGTCTGTGGTTTAGTTTCACAATCGGATATTTTCACAAACCACAAAAGTTGGTATAAGCAGACAGGTTACTGACTGACTAAAGGACAGTTGCTGAATCTACACTTACAAGCTACATTTATAAAACTAAAACTACCATCGATAACGATTTTCATAGTAATGAATAGGTCTATACTAAATGTGCAAAGCTTTTATTCCAGAAACACAGGTCTGTCTAAATAAAGCGGAATTTGCATTTGGATTTACTGCAGTGTCACTGTCAGTTGACTTGTCAAGACATGTTGACTGTTACATAAACGCGTTTTACAGAGTTAAGACATAAAAAGTGGAACAAAGAACCTTATCATATATTAGCCAGTAACATATAGATATTACACCGCTCAGACTACGTACCATACGGTAATCGTTCTAATTAGACTCGGGATTTTAAAAACAGTGCAAAATTTCAAAAACCCTTCAACATCTTACTCGCTAGATGGCGTTCTTTGAAAACAGTCTGCTACTTCCGGGTTGAATTTTTTCTAGTTACCTGCAGTTTTTGATGAAATAAGTGATCCAGCACGGTGGCAGTTCTTGAAAATCGTAGAAAATGTCACTGCTCGAATATGAGAACCAGATATTTTTAGATTCGTTCCAAGATGATGGCCTGGTAATCATGGCGAGGTAATTAATCACTTTCCCGTCATTCTAAGTATCGCAATAAAACGTTTTTGATTTCATTAAATCTCGAACTCGGACTTTTTATTTCAGGGGTTTAGGTATCGAAAGGATATTGCTACAGTTTTTGAAATTGTACAGCGATCCCGGAAATCTAGTTCTAGTTTTGAATACAAACTCTCAGGAGGAGGTTAGTGCATCTAAAGCTCATTATTGTGAGAATTTCTGAAAATGATTTTTTAGGCTATAATTGTTTTTTTGTGGCTATTTTAGGATTATTTTCTCACAGAGTTACAGAAGCAAGTCGTGTCTCCATTACCTAAAGTAATCACAAATGAATACAGCACAAATGAAAGGTAATGATAAATCTTGATAATTAGAGTCATAATTCAGTTGACTAGTATGACAGGATTAAGATATCAATTTGTTCTTTGTTGTTTTCTGTATTATTTTCAGACATTCTGTTTATTTAGAAGGTGGAGTATTGTTTGTTACATCCAGGATTTTAGTAGTGGACATTCTAACTGATCGCTTACCAACAGAACTTGTGACTGGAATTATTGTTTATAAAGCACATAGGTAGAACTATTGAGTCCAAAATGTTGTTTCATAATTTTTGATTATAACTCTTGATATAGGCCTATCGATTCAAATAAAGTGTGTTTGAATCTACTAAATTGATTAAAGCTCACAGGATGATCTGCATTATATCATTCTTTTTCTTTTAGGATTATTGAATCTTGTCAAGAGGCATTTATTCTTCGAATGTACAGACAGAAAAATAGACAAGGATTCATCAAAGCGTTTTCTGACCAACCGAACGCGTTTACAACCGGTTTCTGTCATGTTGAACGCGTAATGAAAAATATGTTTATCAAGAAATTATTCCTGTGGCCGCGGTTTCAAGCTAATGTCGTCAGTTCCCTTGAACAACATAAGGCAGGTTACTGATGATCAATTACATGAATTATGGATAATTGCTTTGTTTCAGGTGGATCTCTTTTTACTTGTATTTTTCTTATGATTAAAGCCAGAAGTTGTTGAACTACATGTGCATATGACTAGCGCTATGACAGCTTGTCAGGCTTCTATACTTGATTTGATAAATGCCTGTGTGAAAGAGCTCGTCAGGAACAATCCATCAGTAAGCAAAAATAGGTACTTCTTTATTTATACATTATGCATAACGAAGAACTACATATAACTGTGAATCTGATTCTTTCTTAGATCGACACTGATGAAATTACTGTAGAAAATGCGATGACGAAAAACTTCGATCAGGCCATTAGAATGAACCTGGAGCCTGTGTGGCATCAACTAGGACAGAAGACTAAACAATTAGTGGGGGATTTGAAAACACTTCGACTGTTGCTGGAGTGAGTTTGTAGAAATCATTAACACTCGCTCTTCATAGTCTCTTACTGTTTGGTTTTAAATGCATATCGGTACGTCAATATTTCAGGCATTTGACACATCATGACTGTGTAACCTTCTATAGTCTTGTCAATTCAATAAGGTTAGTTTGATTCGAGTTTTCATCATTTCAAAGTTTTATCTTCAAATCTGTCATTATTTAAAATGATATTCCGTTTAATAATACAGGACAAGTGAAAAACGATTTGGTACCAATGCAGGGTGGCTATTTCTTGATTCAGCTGACAGTTTGTTTGTTGTAAGTTACAAGAGTAAAATATCTGTTGCGCTTTATTCAAACAGTGGAACCTTGTAACAACGAGCTTCCCGGGACTTGGAAATATGTTCGTTATTACTGATCAGTTTATTTTATCCAGATGAAATAATTTAGATTTTCCTATTTGGGACAAAATTCTAGGTTTGTAATGTAAAAACGGATAAATCGTTGGATCCAATGATGTTTAACAAGTTCCTCTGTAGTTTACAAGGTTCCACTGTAGAGATTTTTAAATAAGAAAGAAATGAATAATTTTTCAGCATGCTGCTGAAAGAGTGTATGGTCCAAAGCCTAAACTTAAACCTATGGATGAAGAATCGAAACAATCTAAAAGATGTAAGATATATTCTAAATGATCTAAAACCGGTTATTCATGAAACTATATCGTTATAAAATTGTATTCACAGTACCCGTATTAGAAGAATGCCCAAAATGGCAGGTTCTGTCCGATATACTGAAGGAAATCAGGGAAGAGAATGATTCCTGTGGCCCAGAACTCGGACAGGGAAGTGTCCTCATTGCAGCTGATGATGACCGAACATGTAATCAAATCAAAGAAGTAAATTCTTCTATTACTTTTTGAAGTCTTATACAAGAACTACCTTCCATCGGCTTCAGTTTCAACTTACTATGTATTTGAATTTCTTCTAGTACTTAACTTCTGGTGGAAAAGAATTGTTAAACAGACTTTATGAAAAACACATAGCTACGAAAATGAACCAGGCTGAACCTGTGAGTACTGGTAATGGTAAACATCGGATGATACATCGAATCACTTTCTATACATGTATTTATCTGTTTATTTTCAAGGAGACCAAAAAGGGTAAAAGAGCGATGAAAAAACGCGAAGTGGAGAAGAAATCAAGCAAAGCAAAACGAAGAAAAGTCGACGAACAAGAACCAAAAGAGATCACTTTAACTCAGCTTATGGGAAATTGTGAAAAAAGCGATGAAGATGACATACATGAGGTATTAATAAAATCATCGTGTTACTTTTACATGTTGCAGTGTGGATGAATACTGGATGTCAACTTTCATTATTGATTTACAGGATAAAGCTGGTCCATCAACAGATGCTTATTGCGGTTTTATAAACGAACCTATGACTGTTTTACATCCATTACGTGGTGGAAATGAACAATTTGGTTTATATAATACTTTACAAGAGATAAAACCACGATATGTTATTCTCTACGATGCTGCAATGCCATTCGTTCGGCAGTTAGAGGTAACACAAGTTTGAAATTTTGCTTTGAAAGTGTATAGCACTGAATAATTAAAGTGAATCCAATTTGACTTTCTATTTTAAGGTTTATAAAGCGTGTAATCCTTGTCGTCAATTGCGTGTATATTTCATTATGTATACTGCATCTACGGAGGAGCAAAAATATCTGACGACGTTGAGAAAAGAAAAACAAGCGTTCGAATATCTGATTCGAGAGAAAGCAGTAAGTGATTGACTGTGAAAGTGATTGATAAAATCTAATGATTTCTGTATTGTTTTATTATATTCGTTTACAAGTCAATGGTTATTCCTGAAGATAGAGAGGGCAAGGTTGACGATGATCCATCTTTAGCTCGAGGATCTAAACCAGCTAATGCAACTGTTAATACAAGAAAGGGTGGACTGACACAACCTGAAGTGCAACACAAGGTAATAGTGCGCAAAGCTCGAATTACTTTTTAGAAAAAAGTCCCTGGTTTATCAATAATGTAGCTCTTACGGAATGATAAATGTTAGTTGCGAACCCAAATTTATGTTGCGCCTTTATTCAGATAATTGTAGATATGAGAGAATTTAGAAGTGAACTGCCATCTTTAATACACAGACGAGGTATCGATATTGAGCCGCTTACAATCGAGGTAATGATAACAATTCAACGTACTGCATCGAATTACACGATGTCAAATTAAATGAATATAATAACTGTAATTTTCACCAGGTCGGTGATTATATTCTTACGCCGGATATGTGTGTGGAAAGGAAAAGTGTGAGTGATTTGATCGGTTCACTCAACAACGGTAGATTGTACAATCAATGTGTGGCGATGACACGTTACTACAACAAACCTATACTACTCATAGAATTTGACCAGAATAAAGCATTCTCGCTGTATCAGGTATTTAAGAAGCAGTTTTAAGAATTACTCGATTAGCAGTTATTCCTCAAAGATGAATCTGAAATCTCTCTTATGCAGAGTAAATATGGAGTTACTGAAGACTATGGACAAGATGATGTTTTATCAAAACTGACGCTGTTAACCATGCATTTTCCAAATCTGAGGATACTATGGTGTGTAAGCCCTTACGCAACTGCTGAACTATTTGAAGAGTTGAAGGTAAGTTATACTACTTTAATCCATTGCTATTTGAATTTGATGATTGAATGAAAATTCTATTGTTTATTTACTTCAGGAAGGAAAAGAACAGCCGGACCCTGCTAAAGCCTTGGCAGTTACTGGAGATGCAGTCGGTTCAGAAAGTTTATCTGATAAATACAACCATGGTCCTCAGGTATGTGTGCATCAGAAAACAATCTACTGAGTTATTAGGGGGTACTATCATCACAATTTTCATAAACACCAATCTATTGTGTTACAGGATATGCTACTCAAGATGCCAGGCATCAATTCGAAAAACTATTTCTTAATCATGGACAATGTGAAAGATATGGCCGAACTCGTCACTCTTACAGAAGCGGAATTAAGTGCAATACTGAAAAGTTCCATCAATGCAAAACTATTATGGGATTTTCTCAACCGAAAGGAAAATAATCTGAACATTAATAAACATCAACAAAAAGGCAAAAAGAAAAGATGAAGGATTACTCAAAGTTGTATATGCCAAGATCTTCAGGGAAATAAACGTATTTTGTACATAGACAAGTCTCTCTTTTATGAATTGTAATCAATTTGATCGAGGTCAATAAGCTTTCATTTACATCTCATTTACACATCACAATGTCTTTACGGTACGACAAGCTGACACACAGGAAATTACCGTAGCTGCTGGTATTGAAGTTTGCGCTATAGGATCGCAAGAACAAAATTCATGATTCCAAACATAATCAAAATCCAAAAAGCGTACAAATGAATAGTTTTTAGTAAGTTTTATTCTATACAGACGGATAGCATTTATCCAGTACATGTATGTACATAGATATCATAGCACAAAAGTTACAACAAATAGCCCAATACAATATGAAACCTACATTTCAATATGCGGTTCATCATACCAGTACAACTGGGGTTATAGATAAATATACATAATTTATTTATTAATAATATTGACTAAACATTTGTGATAGTTTCACTGGTAATATATTATACAAGGCTCGGCCACATTTTCAAGGCATTTTGTCGAACAAAATCTTCCAAATCTTATCAAATAAGCTGTAACACAAAATTGTATCCGTATTTCTTACTATGCCTTAATCGAAACTGTTGGAATATTTGACATTTAAAGCAACACCGTAATTGTGGATTCCTCAGATCGTTAAACAGCTTTTACAGAAAGGCAGCAAATATTCTGATAACAGATACTTCTATGGGTCATTCAGTTGTGTCACAGCAGAGGTTTATAAAACTACCGTATGAAATTATGAGTTGTCGACTAATGAAGTGAAGTTTATTTACTGCGTCCTCAGTTGATAATCGCCGTTTTGCGTAATGTAACGAACCCACGGTAAAGCTTGATATCCGGTCTTCTCTATGATTTTCAGATACCTTACCTAAGAAATAATAAGAAGCCAATAATACACAAGCCCTAGAGCAAAATGCAGTCCGTCTCATAGGTATTCCCTTTTAAGATTTAAGATTATCTTTATTCTTGGGTGTGGAGAACCTTTGAACGACACAGCCCATTTAAACCTATCTCCTACTACCTGTCGCATTTAATCTGTGAACAATTCTTATGAATTCTTCTTTTGATGTGACATATCAACGAGACCTTTATGCGTGTTGTTAGAGAGGTATAAATCAGAGCTAACTAATGTATTACCTGGATCCCAGAAACGGTGAAATAAGGAATCTCAAATTTAACATGAATAGGTGGTTTTCCTTCAGAATCCTCTCCTTCAACGCTCGGTAAACCGAAATGTGCTCGCATCAAGTATTCTTTACCTCCCTACAATCAAACGCAGATAATTCATCAAACTGAATGCACACGACATCGCGGAAAGGATTGAAGCGTTTCACATGAGCTCTACTTACAGGGAATGATTTAATAGTCCAGATAACATTGTTCGTTTCAGGTGAATATTTACAGCTACCGACTGTAGTTTTAAACTTCGGTGAATCGGCATCTTGCGGCACAGGAATGACTATTTCTACATTATTAGCCGTCGACCTTCGTTTGAATTGACTTTTAGCCTTTGAAAAGCACAACGAGCATTACATTTAACTTCAAATATATAAAATCAATTTTCACATGTATGAAAAAACACTCACTTTGATCATGTATTCAACTCGACTATGTTGATGACGCTCTATAACGGATTCTACCCAGATCAGAGGTTTTACCTACGAACAAACAGATACGGTAAGTGTGAACGAGGATTATAGAACACTTGTATTTTATCAATCATCAACAAATTAGTTCAATACAACATACATGAGTGTTGAGTCGATAAGACATTAATTCGAATTCGCCATCAGGTGGAATGAACGATATCGTTCGATCGTTATCAAATCTTGACAATCGAACGCATTGATTGAACTTCACGTCTTCAAGTTCAACAGATTTACTCTTACCACCTAAACAAAGAGGTAAACGCAACGTGTAAGTAATAACAATCGGCACAAAGAATATTTCTTGATTTTCAGCTGACTTACGTCCAGTGCTTTCAAATAACACTTTATCGTTGAGACCGAGTCGAAGTTCAGGCATTCCGGAGAGATACACTCTCATTTTGATAGCACCAACAATCTCACTACGAAGAACATTTCCATTCGCGCTGACCTAAAAAGAACCGTAACATAACTATTTGACTAAAGGATACTACATTCAATAGTGGTGGATGAGCTTAGATACTGGTATATAACAAGGTCTCTACAGATCAGTCATTCCTGGATGTACAGGGTCCCTACAGATCAGTCATTCCTGGATATACAGGGTCCCTTCAGATCAGTCATTCCTGGATATACAGGGTCCCTACAGATCAGTCATTCCTGGATATAAGGAGTTTTAACGGAGAAAATTTAAAGTTACAAGGAAGTGTCTGCATCACTTTCACATCCCGATTACTGTAGAGTCATAGGGACCCTGTTGTTAGATTGGTGCACGGTAGAATTTTGTTAGAACATCTGAATTTACACAGATGGTGCTATTCCTAACTGAAAGTACTTACTAGTAGATTGACGGATTCTATAACATCAAGGAACACTTCATTCTTACGGTATTTGACTCCTTCTGAACGCCATGAAACGGCATTCGTAACTGCCATCGGGGGCCGCGGTGCGACTTCCAGTTTATGTCCTTCTTGAGTAATGTATCTGAAATATGCAAATACGTTCATTTCTAAAAAAATATCCAAAACTTTAAAATTTTGTAAGAGAAGACTCTCATTCACGAATACTTACTCTTGTAGAATCTTAGTATCGGTAGTTTGTGGATAACCGAAATCCATTACTTCATCTAATAATTCATAGATTATAACGAAGTTATCTCTGATACTTTCCTCCTCGAGATCTTTGAAATATTCCACGAATACCTGAGAAAAAAAGGACATGTTCCGAGAAATGCGATAGAAGAAAGTGAATCATTCAACTTAAAAATGGTAAGTACTTACAGAGGCTATCTTGTGTAAAAAGGAGAAAACAAGGGCAGCGTTAGCATTCTTCTTGGTTGTGGCAACCACTGCATTTTTAATCAAGGATCGTAAATACAAATAAATAATTTCTGAAGAGATTTACAGACCCATCAAAATAACTTACACTTGGAAAAATAACGGTACAACTGAACAGATAAAAGGATACGGTATAAGTTATTATATTTGATGAAGATGAAGTTGATATTCCCGTGTTGTAAAATCGGACTGATGTTGCCTTCTTCTTCTTTATCCATTAAAAGTGGCATGAATTTATCGATGACCGTCATGTCGATGTCACCTCGATAGTTACGACAAATCAGCACCTGAAACAGTTAACCATGATTAATAAACCTAACAATGTTCATTAAACCCGGGGTTCTTACAGATCAGATAAAAACCTTGATATATCCCTGACCCTTGACAATAAATCCCCCGATTATCTCAATGGGAGCTGTTTCCCTTTCTGAAGAGGTTCTACGTGCCACTCTTCAGCAAGAAACCAACATTTTTCAAGAAAAGCCAGATTATTCCCTGGTTTTCCCAGATCTCTAAACTGATTTCAGACTCACATAAGAAATTATACCAAAATAAATTAATCTAGACAATAATAAACAACAAAGTTCAGTTGGCCATTAGTTCTTCACTAAGCCTTATCAATCGAGGCTTCATGGGCTGAACCAAGGTGGGCCCAGGAATAGTTCTCTAGCTAGTAGGCCCTCGTGTCCTGTATTGTGTAAAACCTAAAACGCTATAAGATTTTGATAATCAGTATTTTTACCTTGCCCTTAATGTCTAAGAAATAAACAGCTGATGCAGACATGATTGAATATGTAGTCGATTCTCCCTATTCTAAATTCATTCACCTGTAAAAGATTCCATTAATAAATTATGAATTTTGAAGATAAATACAATTCATTCACTTGAAATAATAGTAAGACATGAAAATTCATGCTACTGGGTACACATGTTTCATTTCAAAATTTGATATAGCGTTTATAAAGATAGGAACATGGGTGGTCTACTGGTAATTGATGAACGGGCAGATCTAGAAAATAGAGAACACTGAGGTATAACTGTCAGGGGCACATAGCATATCATCAAAAAAAAGTGGAAATCAATCGAAGTGGGTTGGGTTGAATGTGTTTATCATTTGTCACTCTGAACTGAGCAGTGAAGAGAAGTGGGTAGTCTACAACCTGTTAATCTACTGACAATGTTCTCATGTATGATGCCATTGCCAATGAAAAAAGGTAAGCAATTGATGGATAGTGATGGCGCCACCGAGAGGGGTGCGACATTCAGTAGAAAGACCGGTGGGCGACCAGCCGGTCAGACTCAGAGATTGACTGTCAGTTGTCACTGTCGCACTCCTCTCAGGTGTTTAGTCAGCATCAAATCTCAATAAAGCGCATTTTTTCAACAAAAAGATATCTAAATATGAAACTCGTGTATTCAATTATGAATTCGTGTGTATAATTAGTAAACATACCGGTTAAAATTAGAGATTTAATCAACACAAATTTGCAAAAAGGTTATTCCACATTTCCAGCTTCCGGGTTCTGTCACTTCCGCTTACACTAGATGACGGACGGGGAATACTCGCTTGCCAGAGCTGGTCGTAATCTACTGTAATCTCTATACCAGAGTGAGCCAGAATAGACGCCAGATTCTTCTCCGCATTTTACCCGGTTAATCAATGAACCCTAATAATACCCCGAAACGAATTAAATAATCATTACAATTTACTGAAGTTAATGCATGATTTTAGAACATAAACAGGATTAATACAATTGCTTAATCAATAAAAAAATTTATTATTTTCATTCTTACGGGATTCTATGCCCTAATACGAAAATACTACATAGATATTCTTTCAACGTTGAGTTTTACTTTTCTATTAGCCAAACGCGGAAGTAAAAAGTAAAGAAAATGAATGAAATATGGAAATTTTGTGTTTTCTAGTGCTGAAATAATCTTCTGAAGAAAATCAGGTGTCTTTGGTGAGCAAAAGGTAGTCATCAAAAGTACGTGAATGATCTTATTTATTTCTGAAGAAAAACAAAAGTTTCCAAGAAGTTTGACAAAGACAAACGTTTCGAATTTTCCACAAAAAAATCCTACTAATTAGTCTCTACTAACTAATGTCTATTTATTAATTGATGAGACCTGTTTTTCTGGGATATTTTGCTTACTTTTTGGGGTACATACCTCATTTATGTCTTAACAGAATGCCAAAAATCGCGGACAACAACTGAATATCCGATATATTTCCAGTTCTGTACCAATTAGATGGATTGGCAAAAAGACTCCTTAAGTCCAGTTGAATGAGAGAGAAAATCCTCCATTTTGTCAAATTTCTTGAATTTGAACATTGTTACCATGCCTACGCCACCCTGATTTAGTTGTTGAGACCCCACAAGTAAAATAACTTCATTTCGTAGGCATGGTGACAATGTAAAAATTCAAGAAATTTGACAAAATGGAGGATTTTCTCTCTCATTCAACTGGACTTAAGGAGTCTTTTTGCCAATCCATCTAATTGGTACAGAACTGGAAATATATCGGATATTCAGTTGTTGTCCGCGATTTTTGGCATTCTGTTAAGACATAAATGAGGTATGTACCCCAAAAAGTAAGCAAAATATCCAAGAAAAACAGGTCTCATCAATTAATAAATAGACATTAGTCTAATGCTAGTTAGTTACCTAATCGTTGGTGGTAAGCTTTTTATAATCGGATGGGCTTATACCTTATGTGGTTTGTGAAAATATCCGATTGTGAAACTAGACCACAGACAGGTTACTGACTAAATTAGTCTATCGCTAACTGAATATCGAGGTCGGTGAAAGAAACTAGATTTCTGGTACATCATACACTAAGGTTCTCGGTGAAATTTCCAGATGCTTATAATGGATTATGCTGGCCTTCCAGCTTTTAGCCAGTAACCTGTCTGTGTGGTTTAGTTTCCCGACGGATATTTCCACAAACCTCAGTTGGTTGGTTTAAGCCCATCCATTTATAAAAAGCTTACCACCAATGATTAGTTAACTACTAATAAGGCATATAGCACATCTTTGTCACTTTTTTCATCCCACAGAATACCCACAAGTATGCCCTTGACCTTTGCCATTCGCAGATACACTATATTTGTTGATATTGTTTTCGACAGATTTCTCTAAGATGAGTGGTGGAAAGATTGATATGAAAGTTGTCCTTCTCGGGAAGGAGTACGGAGGAAAAACAAGTCTCGTAGAGCGATATCTTCATGACAGATTTTGCGGTGACGTTCCGTATCAAAATGTTAGTATTGTATTCACTCACCTCATTCTTATTATTAGAAATTATTGTGGAAAATTGAATTCTAATTCAGACATATAAGAAACCCACAATATCGACTAAAGAATTAGTTTCGCTGGCGTCTAGGATGGATTTAT
Source organism: Tubulanus polymorphus (assembly GCF_964204645.1). Lineage (NCBI taxonomy): Eukaryota > Metazoa > Nemertea > Palaeonemertea > Tubulaniformes > Tubulanidae > Tubulanus > Tubulanus polymorphus. The sequence continues at coordinate 1,583,268 of NC_134026.1, forward strand.
TTTATCCATCTTTAGAGATTTATCACGGAAAAATTTTTATAAAAGTTTAAAAAAAGCTTTTTATCATTGTGGGTTTCTAATACAAGATTCCGATCCAATTCAGACAATTGGTGCTGCATTCGGTGCTAAGAAAATAATGGTCGATGGCAAAAATGTGACCATGGGGATTTGGGTAAGCAAAAAAAAGCCGTATGAAATTAACTTCTTTTTTAACTGAATTGAATCGATGAATGATATTTAATTGTTCGATGATGTTTTGTTGATAGGATACAGCTGGTAGCGAGCGTTATGAAGCTATGAGTAGGATATACTATAGAGGAGCGCGGGCAGCTGTCGTGTGTTATGATCTTACCGACGATACCAGTTTCGACCGAGCGAGATTCTGGGTAGAAGAATTAAAAAAGAATGAAGAGGTGAATTCACCAAGTTTTCAACAGTTGACCATTTTATATTCTATTTTCATATTTCAGACGAAACGTTCTGTTGTGGCGATGATACAATCTGAAATCTCCCTCACTGAGAATGAAAAATAAAGTCTGAATTGTTTCCTTGTGCTAATAGTTTATTATTCAATGTTTTGACATTATCCTAGTAATAATACTCTTCTTACGGATTGAGAATTTGAATAAAGTAACATTTATTTTTCATTCTTAGTATGGAATTTTATATGATATTTTACATCTAACATGTAACCTGATAAAATCAAAATGCATCAATTCACCCTGTAGGAACTGACCACTGTTATGTAGTTACTTCAAGCAAGATAAGATCAAATATTTTTGGTTATTTTTAGAATTGCCGGATATATCTATGTGGAACTAAAAAGGATTTGGTTGATGGAGTGAATAAGAAAAACCGAAAAGTAGATTATCACAATACAACTGATTTTGCTGACGGTGAGTGAATAGAGCATCAAAAACATTTTGTCCGAGCAGAAATTTCAATTTCTGATTATCAAAACAAAGATAGTGATTTATCCATCTATATAAGATAATCTCTGCACTTCTCTTTATAAGGAAAAAGAGTTTGATTAATAAAATTCCTGATGTTTTGCTGTGCATTTTCTTTTTAGAAATCAATGCTTTGGTTTTTGAAACTTCAAGTAAAACATGCGAAAACGTCAGTAAGTGTAACCTATGATTTTAACTGAAAATTTCGTTCTCTATTGAATTTATAGTTTTGGTAAATTACAACTGTTTTATTTTTCAGGAGAGCTATTTTATCAAATTTGTAAAGATTTCATCGATGATTGTAAGAAATTACCCGAACAGCCATGTGAGTCTAGTTAAAACCGTTCTACTTATATCAAATGTCAATTCTTCAGGTTTTTTCATAGTTTTATTTCTCATATTTTCAGCTGATCCGACTAGATTTCAATTGAATTCCTCGCCAAAGCACAAAACATGTCCATGCAACAGTTAGCTTCGATAGCAAATCATCGATTCGATGAAAATTGATAATTACTTTACTCGATTTTGTGAACCGTATTTGTTCATTCAAATACGTTATTGTGAGCAAAAGCCAAAGCAGTTCAAACATTCTACTTCTGATCAAGAGTTTCGAATGATGCTGTAACATCATTGCTGTGATAAACTGATTTCGACTCTGATTCTGCTCGGGTCTGGTTGTTTATACATCACTGATATAGATTTCGGGATTCAAAATGATGATGTTACTAAATGTTTGATTGGAAAACGTGAATTGCGAGAGTGTCCTGACTAACAGTTTGGTATGAATGCGTGATTACGAGTACACCGGTACTTCTACAAACAGCGATGCTATTTTGGCTTAGACTCTTCAGAAACAGAATTTCTTTTTTCAAATTGTAATTTGTAGGTTTTGTCGGGTGTGTCTGTTATATTTCTGTGTACATTATTTCATTTTTTTCGCATTTCGTTGTCGGACAGATAGTTCTTTTTTAATTTTCGAAACGCAGACCTCTGAAGTAATTAACGATGAAACTAGTCTTTCTTGAGGTTTGATTTTATATGAAGATTGTTGAACATGTATGAACAATACATGTAGCACATGAATGTATATTTTGTAAATTTACTTCTAATTTTATAAAATTATTGGTGAAACTGTTTCATGTATTGTATTAAAAATGTTTAAATGTGTGATGTTCACAGAACGTTCTGAGCAGTAAAAAATTATCCGTAAAACTGAAACTTACGACTTGTTTTCTGTTGTCGATTGGATGTTTTAATCTATTTTACAAAACCCGGTTTCAATCAAAAACTACAGAAATAGGTGATGAATTCTCCCTGATGCAAACACCTGGCAGCGTGGAAAATGTCGACCCAAGGAGTGCAAATACAGTCTTAAGTAAATTGAATTACAAATACCGTATCAAAGAAGGCTGCCTTCAAGGGCTATATACAGACATCTCAAGTTGTCCCGATTGCATTTTGGGGTAGATGGCTATGTCTGGGCTGTAGATTCAGACTCCTCAGATGAGGAGCCACTCGGTTTCAGTTGTGTTAAATATAAGGACCCAAAAAATAGATGACATATGGGATGTGATGAGTTATCCAGGTGACATCACTGAGTTTCACCGACAAGTGGAATAAATAAAGGTTCCTCAGCTCTATAGATTTAACAAAAATATTTGAATACTTGATTGTTATTTTTATTTTAACCAGACAGTGAATTGTACAGAACTCGTACATTATTTCTACACACAAATCTCCCATCTGTTTGGACCCACTAAAAACAATTAACAGTACAAAATAAACAAGCTTTAAAAAAACAAAAAAGCTAACAAAACACTCAAAATATCCATCATAAATTGGTTATTACAATACTATTTATACAGGTAACAGTTAATATACCCTGTGCTATATACAGGATTGCATGATACATGCGCAATGAAATGCAGATAATAGAGAAATGTTCTACACTTTTTGCACAGGAATTTATCTAACAAAGATAATAGACAATCTATCGTTTTCTATAATATTCATGTATCATATAAGTGTGTGTCAATGAAGAAAAAATACAGATTTAATTCAATCAAATCTAAAGAAGACTTAGATCACAGAAATTGAGAGCTGGTTTTGTTGGGAACGTAGATTTTGTTATAACAAGTATTCAAACTGTTTTTTTTTTTATGTTACAACGATTAATTTTTTGCTTATAATTTACACGAAATATACCACACCTGTATCGAACACTAGGGCAGTTAGACAATAGCAGAAATCCACGAAAACTCTTACTACTAGACTTCAAAATGTATTGCTTTTTACTACTCGGACTTTTGATCAGAAACACAGATATGAATGCCCTAATATCCTACGAGGCAAAACGTTCTGTAACATAACATGAATCAATATAGTTTAGATATAGTGGTGTTTTATAACTGGTTTCTAATGCTAAGAACCTGTGCGTTTTAACCTAAACTTAATATACATGATCAAAAAAAGACAAAAAATAACTCATTCTGCATAGCAATACCATTCCTTATTTGATCAAATATCCATAATGAAATGTATAATGAATTTCGTCAAAAACCACGTCAATGGAAGCAAATTGAAATAGTCATTGCCAGAAAATATTTTCAAAAGAAAACAGTTTGCTTCCATTATATCCACCAATCATCAAACAATTTGTTACCGACCCCCACTGCACACAGACATAAGCTTAGGGGAACTTGACACAGGACATCGATCGGTTAAAGGGGAGCAAATCTCAAAATTTCCGTTAACGTACAATTCTTCGATATAAAATTTCACAGAACTTCAGGAGAATTATTTACAAAGGATCAGGTCGAAAGTGTAAAAAATTGCATCCAGTTTTTTTAATGCTCCCTGAACAACAAGATCCAGGTGTGTTTTTGAATTATGAACCTGGTTAATAATGTTTACATCATTTACCACTTTTCATGTTCAGTTGTGCGCCCTACACTCATGCATACTCAAGGAATGTATTTGTAATTAATATTCTGCGATTAACGAAATTCACATCACCGCCAAGGGAGATTCCATTATCTCATAACCCCGAATAAGCCTTCAATTCCCAAGAATTAATCGTAAATTCAACATATCATATCAATAATCAATCAATATTAATAACAGTAATAAATCATGTTACATAATTCTACAACTCATATCATCGAGAAATATAATACACACATATACATGTATTTTATAACATAGGCAAATAGATTTATATTCCATTCACAATTCATTAAATATGATTACTATAATTTAAACGTATTTATATCATTATCATAAGATCACATAGCTTATATCTCTATATATATCTCTATATCTCTATATATATATATATATAGAGATATATATATATATATATATATATATATATATATATATATATATATATATATATATATATATAGATATATAGATATATATATATATATATATATATATATATATATATATACTACCTTGATTAATAATAATACATTATAATCATTTACTAGATGTAAATAATTGATTTCTATTTATTCTCTTTTCGTGGCTGTATAATATACAGTAGAGAGATATTATGTTCATCAGCTCGGAGTTAAAAACTCCAAGATTTAAGATATGTACGAGTTCAAGTATTCCTGGAGGAGGTTTTTCCTATCTGCGAATACTGATTGATCGTCATCAGGAAAATGAATTATTTGAAACTCGATTCGCTAGAATAATGAACTATACTAATAACACCGACGAGAAGTCATCTCTCACTAAGTGAATAGTTGAGAAAATTTGTAACGTTGAAGAAGAAAATACTTCAATATGTATGCAGAATATGGCTCTTCGGAGAAAAGCAATTTACAATTTTCTTGCCTTTTAATACTTGAGAATATTAAAACAAACAAAAAAACGACCATTTAGTTTCTCTACCGAGAAGTCAAAAATCAATGATAGTGTATTTTTGATAATACGTACTAACATCTGAATGCAGTTTCCTAAAACCAAATCTACCAATAGTAAGAATAGTAAGTTTTGCATTTGTAAAATGCTATCATTTGCTTCTTTTAAATCAATATATGAAGGCCTATATACTTTCTACTGGTGTCAGGTTCGGTAAGTTTCAACGTTTACAATGTTTTTGCGATCTGAATTTGTGCAATCGATGAAGCATTTTTATTATTCGCATAATTTTGAATTGTTCCTCCTGGCGAAAGGCAGCACACTCATGATCATTATACGACACACTTGCCCAATAAAACACAATACTTGCATACATACAATCATTATCAATTTCAGAATCTAGTTATAAAACATACGTACATGTTATGCTAAAATAAGGCACTGTTTGTCATGTCATATTCAAATTTATTCATCGATAAGTAGGAATTTAGGAAAAGGATACCAAACGCTTCCCTGTTACGGCCAAATATGGAGAGAATGTCCCACAAATCAAAAGATTAAGCTGAAGGTATATTTCTGTTCCACAAAACTCAATTTAAACTCTCCATCAAATTTGAAATTAAAAGGTTCAGGTTTAGAAACATTTAAGACTCGAATATCCTTATTGAAATGATGGCCTTAAAGAGAAACATGATTAGCTGTTTAGTGGGCAAGGCTGCATGCAAGCTTTACTTATGAATGTATCCACAACACAGAATGAGAGCTCTGATTCACTGTGGATAAATCACATTGTATACCAGGAGAACACATTTAGATGTTGGTTTTACACATTTATTCAAGAGAATTTACTCGGAAAGCGGGAACCATGCACAATAATCGGAAATCAGATAGGGAAAAACTACTGAAGAAACAATTTGCATAATCTGTCTAGGCTCCTCTGGTTTTTAGTTCGCGATGGAAAATATTTCTATGTATAAATTAACAAACACCGGTGGGTAAATTTGGTTTCAAGTTCATTGAAAACAAGGTTCAACAATGAAATAATCTCACAATACATAAACGCTCTATTAACACATTTTAACATGATTATATACCGTAAATCTAGCAAAAAATCGCAAAATTTCCACAATTGAATAGAAACTCTTGATCATTCGATTACAGTAACAATTCTACTAAGATTTAGAACGGAAAAACTGTCAACATTTTCTAGATTATATTCATCTTGACAGATATGTGCACATAGATAACTTGATTAAGATTGATGTTATGAAAACATGCTATCAAACTATATATATTTGAATTTCACTCATTTCGTGCCGGAGTTCTCTATTCGATTGTAAATATAAATGAATGATATATGACTGTAATTTTTAAAAAGCGAAGTTGCAAACTTGCTGGGCGTTGGCAGGCATGCTGTTGTAGCGATTCTTATTCAAATGTATATATATTCAAGGTAAATTCAAAACAGTACATAATTCCACGTATGAGAGAGAGAAAAAGACAGATAGATAGAGGAGCCCAGCACCAAGACCCACCATGCACTGGATGGGACAATGATGTATGGAATAGACACAGGCAGGTTCTAGGAAGAGCTTCACTGTAGGCTACACTTCTCTGTCACTTCGGAAGCCAACTTTGAGGGCATTTCTGTCACTTTTGATGCCATCTCCCTTACATTCCCAGGAAGAAAGCCTGAAAAACAGGGGAAATTCTTTCATTCGTGTAATCTAATCGAGGATTTTAACCAAATGTAATAATATAACATGCAATGATTGGATTATAGATTAATAAATATCAATATTCTAATTAGGGTGGATCAAACAGATCGATGTCGTCAATGTGACGGTCAAGTTTTTTGGATTTCTGATGCTTTCGGGTGATGATATAATACTGTTAATTTAGCGAAGAGTTTAATACTGATTATATACATAAACAGATGACAGAATTTTGAGTGGATGGCATGAAAAATAAAACGATGGACAATAATATATTCAGGTAACAACGCACGGTTATGGGATAGAGAAAAGAATACTCCGCTGGATAAAAGAGTTAAACACAAGAGATAGAAGCACATCGTGGAATAATAAGCGAGTTAAAGAAGCCGGTAAGCTATGATTAGAAAAAAGAAACAGTATAATGATTAGCTGCTTAGCTGCAGAACATCTTAGTGTTTCGCAGACGTTAGTACGGGAAGTGCGGGCGATGACACTTTTTAATCAATTGCTGTAACAAATATTCAATTATCAGACCTACGAATTAGTTACAAAATCCGTGTAATGGATATGGAGCTCTGCAATAGGGATAAGATACACAACAACTGAATAGGGAGCAACTTTAGTTAAGGGAGCAATGTCTCGCTCATGTATTCAGAGATATTTTCTGATATTCTGATACTGTCATTAATTACGAACAATGGAACCACGGGCTTGTTAACAAACCAATTTTACCGGCAGTGCGGGCAGCGCGACGACGACAGCGATGGCAGTTCAAAGTCTGATGAAAGGACAAATGCCTGCATTGTGGATTAATTCGAATGAAAATTAATCTTACACGCGGTGCTACTACGTATTTACAGCCGATATTTACTGCTACATCAAGGCACATGATATTAAATTTCAATTCAGCGACGCGAAACCCTACAGCACTTCACGTTTTAATTCAACGTGTGTCCAGCCATCCTTTCATCTCCCTCGGTTTAACGTAGGCCTACAATTATTTCACCGAGTCGCCACTCTGCGAATTCTGCAAATTCTCCTCAACTTAAATACAACTATTTACATAAATGCAGTATCTTAATATGTCACAACACATATACATAGTATATATTGTATAGTACGATGGTAGACTTGTATATATACGCAGGCATAATCATTATATACATGTACATGTACACGTATATATGCACATATATATATATATATATATATATATATATATATATATATATATATATATATATATATATATATATATATATATATTTATATATATATATATATATATATATATATATATAATATTAATATCTATGAGATGATGAACATATCATTAGACGAGAAATATAGTTTAATATGATGATAATATGGTATAGACTATTGAAAACAAGAAATGACGGGGATAGCCCCTTATAGTGGCAAAACCTGTGCATTAATGTCATGTCAAAGATTAATATTAAGGTGGTAATACACAAAAACTAACTAACATAATTTGTAATATGCTACAGGGCTAGTTATCACACAAGTATGAAGTGAATTCATCCACTAAAACACCCGGATAGAGTTGCTTTTTTGATTCGGAAAGAAAAACTAAACTGATAGACGGTACACTCCGAAGATACGGATGAAGAAATGGCAATGAATGCCATGAAAAAGGTTTGACTTAAATTATAAATTTAAGTAACTAATGACAGAATGTAACAGTGTAACCGAGTGTAAATAGGCGTATAATGCACGTATGGCAGAGATGTACATTTTTGCAAATACTCTCAAGAGTTGGCAGTGTTAATGAAATACAATTCAAACCCAAAAAACACATCGGTCGTAGTTTGTCAGAATTAACACACGTCACTAAAGTTTTTGTTCGATTCCAAATGTTTCGATATTAAATAGTCAATGATTAGAACGACGAATAGTTGAATTTCTGAGTTTGAGATTAATATGAGAAATCTAAGCGTCTCTCGAGGTATGAATCCTCTCAGTTCTGTATGATATGAATGAATATTCGGGAATATAGAGAAAGCCTCGTGATTGATTAACGCCGCGATCGATCGATTGGCACAAAACATTCGTAATTTGTACATTGAATATGATTGATCTGCCGTAGAGGTAAAGCAGGCATATAAACACTCCATACATAAAGCGGCACTGGCAACATCTCTGAAATTCTAGGCATTAGTGCATAGAACACGTATGAATATTCATAAGTAGATAATACATTTATCACATGAAATCAGTCGTAATCCAGCAATTTATGTGTTCACTGACCATATGGAATCCGGAATTGAGAGAATTCAAACTCATCTGACAAAAGATTGACCGCGTCAATGTTCTAGATCTACTGACACACAGGTTTTGACAAATATCCATGAAAATCTACCGTATAAGTAATTTCAAAGTAACTGCAGTGCAGGGTAACTGAATATCGGCGTGCCTGGATTCACAGAAACTTGTCTGTCTTCACTTTCGCTTTGATGATATTTTCATGGAAATTTGCAAGACTAAGAGAACAAACTGAAGTTTTTTTTTCAAGTAAATCTTCAGTGTGTAGACACAGTTTTTCTGTCGTAGTCGATTCCGACTGCTAAGTATCTATACAAAGCCCATGCAACAACATATATTAGAGAATTTACTGGCAAAGTCATCTTCTGCCTCTTCAGCTGCTGCTGCTTCGGCGGCCAATTCTGCCGGTGATTTCTTTTTACGACCTATTCTTCCCGGATCGTCTTCTTCGGGCTTCGGTTCTTCCCTTTTTTTAATACCATACTAAAAAAAAAACAATCAGAAATATCTACCTGGAGTCTGAGCCGAGTCATTTAGAATATAAAGTGCCTTCGTCTTATCTACTCATAACAAGTGCACATAAATTCCATCTGTATAGAACAACGAGATTCTGGGCTTACGAAGTACTGTACTTGTGCGGTACCGAATTTGCCAGAATATCGCGATTACAGAGCAAGTGATTCAGCCCTTAGTAAACCCACTTTAGTTACGCCGATATTGGGTGTGATTTCAAGATGGCGTTTCCATGCTACGTATCATCGTTTTTTTTAATGTATTCTAAACACATTCTTAACCTGCTGACAAAATTTGTTAAATCATTCGAGTTTTCGCTTATTTTTCTCTAGATTTTTCTGGTCAGTGGCGCCTTGAGTAGGAATTCTTTTTAAACAAAGATATTCTTTAATCAGTTACTGATAGAACCAGCGCCATCAAATCAAAACCGACCTTGTCTCTAATTTCTTGTCTCATCGTCTCTCGCTCTTCTTCCATCTTTCTGTGTTTTTCTTTCCTTCGCTCTTCAGCCTCTCGACGCGCTTCAGCAACCTCTGGATCCTCTTCAGCCTCCTTGTTTTCTCCATCACCCTCTTCGTTTCCTCCAGCACCCGCAGCTGCAACAAGAAAAAACAAACTCGATCGATGAAAAACAAATGACAAACTGCGAACCGCATATTTGTACACAATGGCATCAATTAGCACTATTATCTATGCTTACTTACGTATTTCATTATCTAAATTGAATTCATTTCCGATTAAGACAATTATGATTAACATAAAACTTATATGGTAAGTAAAAGTAGACATAAAATCAATTGTTTTTGTTGCGAGTTGCACGATGCCAAATCATCAGACGTCATCGTTGTCAGAGTAAGCACCCCGGAGTGGCGAAGTTTCTTGCTCGCTCGATGCTCCAGAAACGAAATATCTTTTTTGCAAAATCACATTTACTGGTAGCGAAGCATCTTAAACGCTGTGTCAGCGTCTCGCTGAGTTTGTCTCCACGTGCCTAATGGATATTCCATTACAAACTCTAAATTGAATACACAACTCAATACTGGCTGTGCCGCACACAGAAGTAAAGGTCATTTTTCGCTTCCTGCTGAAGGAAATTGAATACAGTCACGAACACAATCATTCTCAGGTAAACCGTAACGACAAAGCGTCCATGCCACACGTATACAGTATGCCAAAATATCGCTTCGCAAAATACCAACTAATTACCTGGATAGAAAACATGAATGTTTTCATTTTCAGGTCATACATAAATAGGTAGCATTAGTTGATAATATATATATATCCATATACGTATATTCATATATTTATATGTATAAACATGTGAGTTACATACATTGAGGCTACAAGCACATTTAACTACAATGTTTGTAAATACTACACCAAATTCTTGTTAGGATGATAATGACCGACCCTTAACGTGCATTTAGAATATCACTATCGGATATATATTCGATATTTTCATCGATGAAATCACGGCGCATGCCGGCTAGATGACAACATCATTTCATAGATCATTCACGAATTATATATGCGGGCGCTACTATTTTAACGACGAATTTGCATAACATTTCGTCTGATCGCGATTACAACGTCGTGGCATGTGTCACACGCATAGACCATAGTAAAAACTGCATTGATTACGCAGTAATGCAGCCAGCAATAGGATGACAGAAACAGTATCATGATTAATGGCTAAACATGACCATTACACATTAAGCGAAGTGACATCGACGGCCGGTTTTTGACTGACTGACACAGCATCGAGCGTAATGGCTACTTTTCTCGAATGCCGATTTACGCAGGTGAAGATATTTCCGTTCGAACGAATTCGCAAATGAAAAATTGATGTTTTTTTGCCCTAAATCCGTTTGTAAGCGAAAGCAACAGCGAGTAACAATCGATCGGATCTAAATATATAATCAGTTTCCAATGAAAATCAATGCGTTGTTGTTGTTGTTGAGTATAACAGCAGACGCAAGCGATACGATGTCAGACAGACAAATATCACCGTTTCATAAGATAATAATAATCAACATGAACAAAATATACGAAATAAATATCTTAAAGTAAGAAACGAACAGAATTCGAACTTAAAATGCGTTGAATAATAAAAGTTTTGGATTTGTTACGAACTTTGAGATGCAGTATTATTTCTTTAATGCCATGCATTCATTAGCTTATGGGGTCTAATGCTCGGTTAATTGAATAATCCGCGAGCAGTCACCTATATTGGCAGGTAATAGCACTAATTATTGAATATTGTACAGTTGAATGAATACCTGGATGTAATACTTACCAGTTGAAAAGATCCATGCAGATGACAGAACACACAACAGGCAAAAATAAGGAAAATAATGCCATTAGCAAAATGTTCCCACCAAATCAAATTAAATCCATGCTTTCAATCAAAAAAGTATATTATTAATGAACGCACACTTTTCGCTGTTGTTTGCGTGGAAAAAAAACTAATCGAAATTGATTAGTTTCCGTGAAAGGATAACTATATATATATATATATATATATATATAAAAAATTAGAGCTAAGAATCAAATGTCAGATGTCTAGTAAAGAAGTTTATGTGTGCGGAAGGATATGGCGCATAACCTTAGAATCAGTGAATTTGAGCGAGAGTTTCTTCATGTTACCTGCATCTCAGATTCACATTTCTGTATTCATTTCCTTCTTCTACCGAAGGAAACGTTCATAATAATGATATATAACTGATAGTCCAGGCAAATATCAGGAATTCAGAGCACATTCTTCTTCAGACTCATGAACTTCTTTTACTAGAGATAACGACTTAAAACGGCATTCAAAGTAACCACAATCCTTGATACGTAAATAGAAATGCAAATAAATACTCAAAATTTCAAAGTTGAAGATGTGAATCTGAATATGGTTTGAAAATTGCGTATTATCGTTAAGAATATTTTTTTTCTGGATAAGTCTAACACGGGGCCCCGAAGACAAATGTTGTACGGATTCATAATTTCTAGTCGTGATTCAATCAAGAACGACTGCATTCAATATCCGCAACATCATTGTCTTAACATCTATACCTCCGAGTCAATTTTCTTTCGCTGCGTCCAAAATGATTGTCTTGCATAATATGAGATTTTTTTTCGCCCACGTAACGAAGCATATGGAACTCCCTCCCGTGTTCGCACGAGAGAGTCTTTAACGACTGTGATAATAATGGAGCGAAGAGTTTTCACGCACGCGGCCAAACCGTGCGAATACGGCTCCTCATTACTGGTTGATCTCCGCCAGACTTTCGTACATCGAAACTGAAAATTCAGCTCAAATTTTTCCAAGATATACTGAAATTTCATGCTTCTCGTGTCCCAATTTAGATCCGCTTTGAAAGATTTTCCACACTTGATAATTACCCATTAGCCAATGGATTTTAGGCATTACACATCAGTTACACTTTCGAGATAGTGTTAACGCAAATTGCCGCCGAGAATCCCTTTATACGTTCGACTAATAGCTTTTATATGATGGGAGCAGCTTTTATAGTAAAAGATATACGAGATCGAAGGCAGGTGCAAATGACATCGGAAAACATCTTCTTAGCAAAAACGTCTGCGGCGCTCGCAGGATCACTCACAGGATCGACCCGTATTAGGCAGTAGAAATATGAGTATAATAGGGATAATACCCAGTAACGATACACGGCAAGTTTAAACCATCCTCCTCCGGCAGGGATTCGAACCCGATGGCATCGAGATTGGCACGGTTCGTCTTGCGATGCCATCAGGTTCGAATCCCTGCTGCCGTGGGAGGTTGGTTTAAACATGAATACGATTATATTAACAAAAGGTTAGTTTATATTTCCCGAGTTGGTTTCTTATCACGGCACTTTGAGTTGTTTCGCTGCGCTGGGAAAGAAGGTAGAATGCCTTCATCTAAAATTCGGATCGTCGAAGCACGGTTAAGTTTGAGGGCACTCGGAAGTAATTTGACACAAGTACAGTACATAAGATCGGATGGAAAAACCGAAGGAGAAAAATAGATATCTAAATGTCAAACTTTGTGGTATGAATATTTTCTAGTTGTAGACTGTGTATGTAATTAATGCCTCACAGACCGACGACGGTTCCTACCATTCAGTGATAAGCCGATTTAAAGCTGCACATGCATAATGTATATGAAATGGAGGAGAATGTTAAAACGTGTCGTTAATATTGTTAACTACGCTCTTAGCAGCGGCGCTGAAATATGTAATAAAAAAAATGACGGATGGAGGAAAGAAAGATGAATCCGAACGAATGGAATATGATACAGAAATTGTGTCGATCGTAATAAGATTTTCAGCGACGTTTGCTTCCATTCGGCAGTAACTTATATCAGATACTTATCGTATGGATTGTTCTGAACAAACAATAAAATAGCAGTCATCAAAACTGATATTGATATAGCGTAGGCGCGTACATGCATCGCAGATCGTTAAAAGCTTCCGAATAGAGGAGAGATTGAGAGAGCGAGAGTGAGAGAGAGAAAGCATGTAAAAATAAGATGATAAAGATTTATGCAAAAATTGTAAGGAACAATAGTAGCAATGCACGTCTCGCTGTAGATGTATAAACAAGAGAGAAATTAGAATAAAACTTTAATAAGAAAGTTTGCGAATAAATGTTTGAGAAAAAAACTAACGAATAATCATTCTTAAAAAGACATCTAGACTTGAAAAATCAACGAAACCAGTTACTGCAAAATGCTTTTTAGCACGGATTAAACTGTTTCAATATTTGTTTCAGAATCAAAGCCATTACGAGATCCCCGCTGTTAGATACAAGTTGAAATCAGGCTTTGATTTAAATATAAACTACATAAATCAAGCTTTCTAAGGCCCAACGCACACGATGCATGGCAAATAGGAAACACAGAAACAAACACGTTTCATCTCAGAAACATTGTTTCTAGGAATCATGTTTCTCATAGATGCACATGATGCGGGGAAACATGGAAATACAGAAACACAAAAACGTTTGATGTCTGAAACGTTGTTTCCGGAACCAAGTTTCCTGTATATCATAAACACACACGACACAAGGAAATGCTTGGAAACATGTTTCTGTTTTCTGTTTCCCAGTGTCGTGTGCATTGGGCTTTAGAGCGTTTCTCGAATTTTTGACGACGCTATTTAATCAGTATTGATCGGTTATATTCGATGTGCTGATGTCTACGCTTTTCTTAAACACGACCAGCGTCTCGAACGAACGCAGAAAAACAATACGAAACATTTTCCATGCAATTTGATTAGTAACTGATAACGCATGTTTTAATGTATTCACCTCCGCTTATTAAATCCATGTCTCCAGCGAGTCACCGCGAGTGAATAAACTCAGTAGTTTTCGTTTGGGTTGTGTTTCTATCGATTAACGATTAGTCGTTTAACTAATTAAAACCGACGTCGCAGACGTTCGAACGAGAGATCTACGAACAACCTGCGAGTGAGATTTTAAAAAAGCGATTGATGATTTGCTACAAGAAACTAAAATCGTTTGAAAAACCCTTTCAATAGCCGCTCGCTCCGGAAAATGTACTAATTTCAACATTAAAAGCAGGAAATGGCATTCGTTTGAAGTTTCGCGGTGGGAATTTCCATAAATGATATATAATGGAAAGTACCTCCATTAGTTTGAACACTATAACGCCACGCTAGTGTCAGAGATTAAACTGGAAAATATTCGAATAGTTCTAAACATAGTTATGAAAATATAATCTGATCTAAAGGTTCGATAAATAGAAGCTGTCCGTGATGACAGAAGCAGCTTTCTAATTATACAATGGCCGATACAATAACCGAGTAATTATAGAGCGAGACTTTGACAAATGATTTAAACCGACAAGCTGCACTTAAAATAGAACGAGGATGGCGTTGAAAAACCATTCTCATCTCGAATATTTAGCATAAGTAGAGCTTAGTTGGAAAAATTGATGAAAAAACCTAAATACTAGCAGTTTTAGGCTATAGAATGAAAACCAGACTAGTTGCGTCACGACCAGCGGCGTAGAAATTCTATATTTTTTCTAACCTGCGCCCTGAAACTTGATAAATCTGGTTATGTTTTGAGCGATGAAGGTGATGATGTCTGTGTGCGTTCGCCGTGTGGCAATTTTTTTCAGTCATCAAAATGATTGGTGAATGGCGCCGGTGGCACTTACACAACCCGACCAAATATTTGACAAAACCCGAACCCGATCTCGCGTTAACATCGTGTCTGATTTCGTGTGGAATGCTCCACGTTACCATAGCAATATGATAGATATTTTGAGTGAAAACTTGTAACATCCCAGCACAGTGCCTCGTACATGGCAAGCTAATGGCTGACTTGTACGAGGCACTATTAACCAGTGAATATTCCAACCAAACCCAGTCATACTATAATGTAGCCCGCTTGCTTAATATATACATGGCTTATATTGCAAAAGATAAACAAAAACGATTTTTCTAATATCATATTCTAACAAAAGATTTGGATCTTTTTGAAATATTTCATACTTCTAGAATTGTCTACTGGTAAATCATATAGAATAATGACATGCATTTTGTCGGCCTAGTTTAGGTTCTGTGTTATACAATTTCCATTAAAGACTGATTATGAGAATAGAAAAAAGTTTCCCATTGGAAACCATTAACAACCAGGCCCCGGTTACACAGTTTTCGGGTAGAATTTGACAATGGAGATAAAACATTGAAAGTGAACAAATTTCAACGTAAGTAGAATAGATAAAGTGAGACGGATGATAAATACTTTAAAGGTTAACTTGTATATTTGATGCACAAACTTTTGCTACTAACGTATTGTAGCTTCAACACTCATTCACCTGATGAAGCTACAATACATCAGTAGTGAAAGTTCGTACTTCAAATAAACGAGTTAAACCATAAAGTACTATCCATCTCGTTTTATCTATTCTACATCGGGTTAACACAGAGAGCCAGACTTAACCCTGAACTATAAAACTGGGTCCAGATTATTCAGTCCAGTCCTCACACAATATCTCAAACTGCTAAAAAGCATCATATCATAACTTACATGAAAATAGCTTTACACTAACCATACGATTACAGAAAATTTGATTGATTATAATTGCATTCTGGCTCTAACGAGTTGAGGGGTGTGACTAGTTGACCAGTTTACTATAAAACTACCATATTTCTGACTAATGGGCGTATGTCATATATGAGGCAGCATTCGGTATCATCAAGGATTGTGGATACTTTTATACTAGAAAAACGAACAGGTTTTCAAACACAATGTGACGAAAAAAACTTAATCTAATAAAAAAATGAATGAATTCTAATTTAACTAAATTTCAGCTGACCTATAAAGCATTGTAACACTAATACATCAAATAGATAAATGTATAATACAGACCATTCGACTTTCAGGACTTCAACTCACCTTCTGTAAATAAAAATAAAGAAAGTCACCAATTAATGTTGAAACAAATGGATTAATGAAATGTGCTAATAAATTGTTATGCAATTTTATGAGAGTTATGGAGGAGCTGTGTTAAACTGGTGTCAATTCAGTAGTACTTAAAAGGTTAACAAAATTTTTATAGGTTAACTAAGTTTAAGCTTTCACGTGCAGTTTCATCAGATAAATGAGTCATTCCCTGATGAAGCCACTAAGCTTGAACTATAAACAATTTTAGTTAACCTGCAAATTACTATTTGTCTTCACGTTAACTGATTGTGCTATTTGAGCGAAATGGTTTTGGATCCATGAATTCTTGAACGAGACAGGAAACTGCTATATATCGTTAAGGTAAAAAAAGCTTATCCTATAAAATACGCCAGACAAGCCGCATTGATTTGCATGGTTCGATACACCGACCATGCTGTAGGTTTACAGGAATGTACGCTTGCAAAAAAAAGTTGAGGCACCAAACTTGATGGCAAAATTGTGTTTGCCATGGACCAACATCGCTGATTAGATGATGCTGTTACCATGGTAATAGCTGCTCTAATGTTATGTATCCGCAACAAAATTCGTCAATTGCTCGGATCGAAGGGAATGCAGCACGAACAGCAGTGAGTGAGTGTGGCGAAGAGCTGTCCCAGTACGAGACACATAAAGCTTGTGATAGACTAGAGTTAGCTGCATTCACATTACCACTAGTTAGACCGTTCTAAATGTGTCCATACCTGGAACGAACCGATGTGAGCCATCTTCACACTATGATATTTAGAAAGGTTTAAATTTAGTCTGTTTTAATTTAGAACGGACTGAGCGTTCACTAATAACTTAGTGTGAACGCAGCCAAGGCAAATTTCTTCGGCCAAACATTCGCTATATATCTCATCCAAAATTGAATTTGGGACACCGAGATTTCTAAAGCGATAAAAACTATATCCATGTCATAACGATAATGTGCGAGAATCCCATCATAATATCGGAAAAAGTAATATAAAGTCTGAATATGTCCTTTGAGCTGGTGTAGTTTATTCGACGACATTTCAACTATATCCAAATGGTCATCTTACGGAATATGACTACAAAGATATAGTCGAAATATAGAATAAACTACACAAGCTCAAGGAAACATTTTCAAACTTATTATTTTTTTGTTATTATTGTGCGATTCTACATATTATTTCTAAAGTGAATCCATGGGGGGGGGGGAGAGAAAGATTGCACGATCAAATGTCTTATCTTTTTGCCGAATTTATTCAGTAGAAGTGATACGCCGGACAAGTTTGGCTATAATACCTAGCACGTGCAAATTGATTCGCCGATTAGAAAATTCTCATCGCGTCCCTCGGCAGGAAAATCGATTTGCCGACGAATTTCGCGTAGTCTGTCTCAGGATTTACTGACATAGCTTTATATTCATATATTTCAACTGTTACGGTTTCAGTCGTCGTGTGATTTATCAAGCCGCAGAGATCGGATCAAAAGCTTGACAGGATTCCGCAGAAAATGATTATCCAACGTTACAGATTTATAGATAGAAAATCCTCGTCGTCGAATACCGAATACGAGCCATACATTAATCATATACAAATGAAAGCAATGAAACCATCGAAATCTTTTTGAGGATTGTTTTTTGATGAAGAATTCTATGTGGAAATTTAAGTAGACCTACAAAATAATCATAGGGGCCATTCATCTAGTACGCGTTAAAGGACGGACAATTAGTGCATAATGGTTGAAATAATGGCTTATTTTGTCTACAAAGGGGCTGAAAATTTCAAATTGCATGCGTACAAAATGAACGATGCCATAAAACAATTTCGCATTTTGAAAATTATGCGGTGTTCGAAAATTCTAATTGAATAACTGGATATAATCGGGTTGGAATTGATTTGGATTTCAGTTTCCTCGCCATGAAACTGGTACAAAATCAAAGCTGTGAAAGTGAAAACTATCAGGTGCTAGTAGTCGTTGATTGTAAAGTGTGCTCTACATCTCGGCAGACGGATTTCACCGACGAGCGAGAGAGAGAGAGAGAGAGAGAGAGAGAGAGAGAGAGAGAGACCGTGTCAGATTTCCAATCTACGTTTATTCAGTCACTAATGTTTCATAGTGCAACTTGACGTTTAATGAAAAGCTAACAATAAACGGTGATTAATTTCAATAAAGTCGCCAAGCTTTGACTTATAAAGAGCTGACAAAACATAAAATATTGCCTAGTAACAGCATTAATACGCGTTCGATATTCAATACACATTCTTCTTTGGCTGAATGCCTTTCGACGGTTTTTTTTAACAATATATCAATAAGTAACTAAAGTCTAGAATCTATAACTATCTTTCAAATTTTCAGAGGTCTTTTGTCACCAACGACTAAAAGAATAACTCCTCAATAGATCCAATTATTCAATACAGTAAACTACTTTATTTGAGTTTCCGCGGCTCCGATTTCTGCTTCATGCAGATTTTTGCGTTGTATTCGTGTATGTTTGATGTAAAAATAGAAATTCAGTCGATAAAACCCATTAGTTTCTATCCATCTGTCAATTTATCAGTGCAAAGAATTAAAGAAATAATCTTCTGGACAATAAAATAAGATTGTTCAAACTATGAATAAGAGGCTTAATGAAATCCGATATAATCAGAAGCTCCAATCAAATACTGGCACAGCTCACACAAAAATGCCTTACCTTTTACTGATTTCAGCTGATTTCCGACCATTTGCTTAGCGATAAAAGATGCCATGTCGTCGTAGAACTATTCTTCAAAAATTATACAGTCGATGTAAAGGTTATTCCGTGTGAACGTCTGAAAGTAGAAAATCACAGGACGTCTTAAAGACGTAGAGAGCATCCGCACAAGTGACTGCGCGTAATCTGCGATATCAAGCCAGTAACTACACGATGAAATATTCCCGCCCTTAAATATCGTAGAAATGATGAAATTTGACGAAGCGAACGCGAGTTCTCCGATAACAAGCCCTTTCAATAGTATGATGGTAACTTTGACGAGATCTCAGCAAGGCCCCGCGCGGCGCGCACACTGTCAGTAGTGAGATATGATAATACTGGCATTTCACTGATTACTCCTGTAAAACAATACATGACAAGACGGTTTAAAAACAACGTGATATTACAGCTTCTCAGCATCATCGAGAAAGGCTGAAAAATCCATAATTTTCATAACTGTTATTTTTCAAAGCATTTCATTTAACAAGTGCAAAGTGTTCAAATACATTTCTATTGATTGCCTTTCAACGAGTGAGAAATCAATTCTGAAATCATTTCATCTTTCTAGCTAATATCTATTACACCCCTCATCATTATGCTCAAGTTAAAAGACATTTGATATAAAAAGGTAAAAGCTGAAATAAGTGTATGGAAAAACCACCCATTATAGATGGCTACAGATATTCACAATACCTTCTGGACTTTTTTACTGATTGAAATTTAAAATGCTTCTGACGATATATTAAAGGGTCCAATGCGGAAGGGTTCCCCCGGGCAGAAGTTTGACATGCTGTATGTAAACTGAGTAACAGTTATTGATTGTAAACCCTGTGAAAACCCTGAAGGCAAAAATCATTACCGGTATTGATTTCTTACGACACCATCGATTGTGGAATACTTATAAAACATTGTCTTCACTGATTGTTTCTATCGATATAACACTGTATACATGTTCATCTTTAAACTCTACTGGATTAATTCAATCTACAGTCACCTATTCATTATAGGTACACCTGATGAGGGCTATTGGTCTATAGCCAAAACATTGCTCAAATACACTTTTACTCAAGAACTTGACATCTTGGGTTGAATTATTGTTGGGATTTCTCTCATGTTCACCTATTCATTGATTTCATCATTCAATTTTGGCATCAATTTCAGTTTGGACATGATTACGAACATATGATTTCCATGAACTGAATTCACCTGTCCATCAATTTCATCATTCGCCATAAATTTTTGACATCATTACAAACCTTAACATTGGAAAGTTTTACCGGACTCCGATGAATATCGTCAATACCTTGAAATGAAATACTGTTTTCCTTGACATTGCCATCAGTTTGACGTCAGTGTTTTCTGGTGTCACGCAGTTTGCACGTTTCAGACTCTCAGTCTCGGTGCAAAGCAATTTTCCAGGAAATCATTTCCCGGCTATACGTATAAATCATGCTTTGGTCATGGCCAGATAGAGAAACATTTTACGTTTGATCAAAGTTTTCCGGTTTGGATATTCAATGAATACAATTGTTAATTACGACTCGGGAGCGATCATCCGTAATAAGTAAAAAAAGCAAAAACTTCCTGAAATCGTAAGCAGTCCATTACAGGCTCAAAAAGTAATAACGAATCCTCTATTTTCAAGGCGATTGGCCGATGTTAAAGGTTGCCAATGTTTTTTTCTTGGCAGCCATGTGTAAGAGTAGGAGTGAAGCGCGTTGTTGCAGATCAGACATGACTCTGATGAAGTCAATCTTGACGTTCTTGATTCTTTATTCATTTGTGAGCGAAACTTGGCAACTCGTCATCATTGGCAACAATAAGCTACGTACGTGCTACTCATAGCAATCGAGTACGAAGCCTTGTGTCGCCCGAGTCAGTCGTCATTTTGCGCGATTCTTTTCCGACGTCACAAAGCTCGCAGGGAATACAGCTTCTAATTGGCGATAATAGAAACAAACCTCATGAGTTGTGTATTACAGAAAGCCAGCAGTGGTCATCACAACTAAATACACGGCAAAGAAACAACACGACTAATTTGTTCTAATCACTTCGTAACATTCTGGTCCCGGATTTGATAGTGGCAACAATTTTCGAATTTCGAATTAGTTCAGGGGACTCACTGCCTTCCATCAGCTCAAGATTTTAAATATAGATGTTATAAAATGGGGGTTTTACGTTGTTTGATAGTCAAAATAAGTCTTATAATTATCTGTAAAAATACCATAGTCAAGTTATACACCTTATGAGAAGAGATGACTGTATTTATTTAGTAATTAACAGCTTTGGAGATAGATAATTATAAAATATATTATAGATTTTGACTATTAAACTCTGCAAAACCCCTATTTCATAACAGTCATATACAGTAGACCATGAAATTTGTCCGCCTTGAGTGATATCAGAGTAAGATGTTATATATAATATTAAGTTAACCCATTATCTCCGATAGGATCCAACTTGAGTCTCCTGTATAATTGCGCATACGCACAACGAAGCCATATCAAATTCATAAGATGCTTACATTTGCAATTTACTTGTAACAACAGTCGTAGCATCCTGAACAAGTTTAAGTGACAGCTCCTTATCATCAATTTCTTTCTCGTAGACGTATTTCTGATATAATAGAATAGTCATAAGTCTAACTCATCACTCTAAAGGGTTTAGACATTTTCATCAAAATTTCACGTCAAACGCAAAACCGCTGTTTTGAAATTACGACTGATTTCGCCGATCTTCGTGTCAGTCAGACAAATATTAGCCCAATATTCCCTTCAAACATTTGCCATCTCAAGTTGCCTTGGCAACTAGCCAAAATAAAATTTCAAATTCTACTGAAATCTTACTCAGTCTCCGTCGAACTGTAGACGTATTATGGCGTTTAGACATTCCTTTCATCGGCGTGACACACAAAGAAAGACAGACATCTTCAACGTGGTGAAGCAGAAAGCTAGCGTTCCCAACGGAGTCATAGTGAATGAAGCTGAAACCAAATGGCTGATAACTGGAGATGTGGAATCAGTGTGAAAGCATTTCCGTCGAACAAGGAAAAAAACTACATCGCATTTACATAGAAATACATTCAATCTGAATACGTTTCCATAAAAATACATTCAATGTGAATACATAGTTTACTGATCCACGGGGTCAGGTCAGACTTGTAGAAGACCCTCAAATGATTTCAGTTACCCTCTTCTGTATTAACTCTTTACTTTTTAACTGACTTGATGTATGGAAAGTTATAAACTGCATTTCTTTGTTGGGATACTCTTAAGTTTTCTAATTGGAAAAACTGTAAAATGCATCAAACCCATCATCGAATTTCCAATGGCAAAACCTTAACCGCAGGATCCAAATATGCCTTAATGATAATCAAACCTGCCTTTAAATGTGTTACAAGCTCTGTAAAAGAATCATTTGATTCACCCCTGATTCGTCATAATTTGACAGCTTGGAAAATAGAGCATGTATTCATGTGCCTATGTACAGGTAAGGATAAGTGCACAATAAATCGACTTATATCTGATATCTTTAACCGATTGGCCTCAAGTTCTAAGAAAATGAAAAAGGTTTTAGATTAGTCTTTAGTCTGAATGTTATGATATTGAAAGTAAAATTATTCGTTCATTACATGTTCAGTTAATTATTCGCATAGGAGGGCGTTCAAATATACAGTCCCAGCAACTACCGGGGTATCAAACCAATAACCATCAATGTGACAGCATGTTGCTAGGCAGCAGTGCGGTCAGCTGACCTTTAAACACGTCACTGACGATATCACTGTTGAAGCGCGATGCGAAAGTGTGGAGAAAATTCGATACGTTCAATAATTGATCACTGGACGAGAGCAAGAGATTCATCATACATAGAATACATGCTTCATTATTACTACTACACGCTAAACTAATATCTATAATTATCTGTGTTTCAATCTATTTGATGATTTAACTCTGTTAAGTAACTTTATGATTCCAGGATCTTTTTAAGAGCAGCGGCTAAAAATTACAAGCAAAACGATTTTGTTCCGCGCTCATCTGATGTAGAAATGAGAATAGAATACTATAGATTTTGGTGTCTACGGAGAAAGAGGCGCAAAGTTCTCCCAACACTTTCCACAGAACATTTTGGGGAAAATCTAGCAACGCTAGTAAAACTTTTTAGGGGGAAAGCTGAACAATTCACCCTCAGGATCCATCCCTGGATTGTGGAATGGAACACTATCAATGCCTGGTTTGCAGTATATTCTAGAATCATGGACACAAATTAGTTTTAGAGTCCATGATAGAATGTAGAAACTCACTGTGATGTGTGGTTATTATACATGCATCATTAGTAATGTATTGTCAAGTCATTTCTGGAAAGCAATTCAAGTTTCTAATTGGCCAAACACAAGATCTAATTCTTGTCGAAGTTGCGAAAATAGATTCCATTCTCGTCGTATTGGGAGAGAAAGAAATCAGTTTAGAAAATTGATTTCGGTTTCATCGAATGCTCATCTCGCTAATATAACATGAACATCGACGTAGCAAAATTGGAATCGAAAATGTCAACGGAGAAAGATAGGATTTTTCTGCCCGCACGTAGATTAACGGCAGCAGAGTCAGGAAATCTTTGATCATCCGATGATTTCTGATCAGTATTCACCTCACATCAAAGAATACGCTTCTCTTGATCAACGCCTGACAGTAATGATCTGTTTACTACCAGGTTTCAATATGGTCGTAACCTTACAGTTCAGGAGGTATGAATCCTAATCTGACCCTTAAATCCTCCATTTTTCAGATGAATAGATTTAGCTTCTCGACAATATGAAAGTGCTTCAGTGATTTCAAAATAAATCCAAGGTACCCTGGCATAGTCTACGTTATATGTTCAGTGTTCTCTGCAAGAGGTTTTAAAATGGAAGCCACCCCTGTCATTTTACATCCACGCCTTCATCAGAATCTAATGCAGGTTGATATGAATGTTCCATCATTTCAATGTTCTACCATTGCTTACACTAGCTTCATACAATAGTGATTTTTAAGCTAAATTTTCACTGTTTCAAAATCTCAGCGTTTGGTGTCCGTAATGTAACACTAACAGAGGACAAATGCAGCCCTGACCAGCATATGAAGAAGATTGATTTTTGAGATTCTTAGTTTATCCTCATTCCCACATGACAAAAAAAAACCTACGGCATAAAATATGCACTTTCTGCGACCCTCTCGCATATCTGGTTATCAACATCGGTGCTGTCATACCTGCCCTATAAACATTACCTAACAATAAATTGATTCATTCATAAGTAATACATATATACATTGATTTATTGAGTTGGTCATTATAGAAATGGCCCGCGGAGCAACCCCCTTAACCGACATTACTCGAGTAAATAATGGGTAAGTCTTAGATAAGAATAACGCGTAATAGAAATCCATCTATTCACTATCAATTACGATGATAGATGTTAGTAAATCAAAGCTATCATTTCATGAGCTCAAGTACAAGAAAACCAACTTGAAAGTTTATCGACACCTCGAAAAACAACGCCAAAATTCACAATCGTAATTGTCATTTTGAATAACCAATATTGATGAAGTAGTACGCAATGACGTCACTACTATTCTATAAAGAAATGAAACAAGGAATGTACCTTCGAACTTGAGATGCCTTTGTATGTAGTCTTGTATTTTTATACTGATTATACTGGTATGAATATCGAGGAAGTGAACGCATCAATTAGCTGCAAAATATCATTCAAACAGAGCATTGATTAGAGATGAATTAAAGAAGAGTGAGAGATAATTACTTTTGTCATCGAAATGAAACAGATATCGCATTATCTCGACTGGAGACGATGAAATTTCAGTATCGTGGATTTTTATCGGAGTTTTTCCAGTTCATGTTTGATTGTTTCAAACGGCATGAAACTAAAGTCATCGACCAGTCAGGAGGCATTAAAGCAGCATTTACCAGGCATTTTTGGTCTATTCCATCGGATGAAACGCATCATTTTATTCAACATTCACGCTCATACAGTAAGAAGCACGCCAGACACACATCACCAATACCGAATATCGATTATAGTTTGCTCGTTAATTAATCATACAAAGCAAACCTATAATGATTCTGTCTAATGCTCTTTATCTCGACAGTTCATGCAATTCTACCATCACCTAAACTCCGCACATGCGCCATTATACTGTACATATCTATAATCACATTTTCTTAATTCATGTCTTCATTATTAACATAACGATGTTTAAGAGCAACGTTGCTAGAGCAACAAAATTACCAAACTAACTTTGTCATATCATGTACAATGTTACAGTCCTAAATATCGACTTAGTTCCATTGATCAGAGACATATCCTTCATTTTTGCATCAGGATAAAAGGGCATATGTTGTGTCTCAGTGACAGCGGAAGGCATGTAACCTTTTACTGGGTGGGGTGGGGTCTCATGCAGATTAGTCAGTTACATGCATTTTAACGTATTTCACAGATAGGATTGGTACTTAATGTTTTTCATGCCAGTTTAAAAAGATTTTTGAAATTTTTTTTGAAGATTAATATTTTTTCATTATTGGCGAGTACTGTGGCAATATCTGTTGACACATTTTGAGCAAAGAATGCGGTGGGAAGTTTTATCGAAAGTTGTTGATGCCAAAAAATAGCGATGACCACGGAACGCAAGACGCTGAACAACAGAAAATTCATCAACTATGCAATAAGTAGAACGGTTGACATGTCGCTGATGTAGCTAACTTCCTGCGTCGTTCTCTTTTCGTCGGTTAACTTTACTCGATGATGGACAACTTCCTTTCCGTCGTGGAGGCAAGCGGAGGCAAGCGTGTGAGCTGCGTCGACCCAATCTCCTCACATAGACAAAACGAAGATCGCGCCGGTCGACAAAGATCGGGCCGGTCGACGAAGATCGCGCCGGTAGACGAAGATCGCGCCGGTAGACGAAGATCGCGCGGGTAGACGAAGATCGCACCGGTAGACGAAGATCGCGCCGGTAGACGAAGATCGCGCCGGTAGACGAAGATCGCGCCGGTAGACGAAGATCTCGCCGGTAGACGAAGATCGCGCCGGTAGACGAAGATCACGCCGGTAGACGAAGATCTCGCCGGTAGACGAAGATCGCGCCGGTAGACGAAGATCGCGCCGGTAGACGAAGATCGCGCCGGTAGACGAAGATCGCGCCGGTAGACGAAGATCGCGCCGGTAGACGAAGATCGCACCGGTAGACGAAGATCGCCCCGGTAGACGAAGATCGCGCCGGTAGACGAAGATCGCGCCGGTAGACGAAGATCGCGCCGGTAGACGAAGATCACGCCGGTAGACGAATACCTCGATGATAATCAGTTAAATTCAATCATCCTCTTCGCATTAAACCATGAATATCATAACTCCCTCTAACCATACACATACTGTCTACGTTATAAAACTAAGTTATTTTCTCGGCTTATTAGATTAAAAATGTCTATGGTTTGAGGGAGTTCTAATCGATTTCAGCGTTTTAGCTTTTTTTCTTACAGTTTTCCAGATTAAACTAGATTTCTGGAGACACGCTTCGAATATAGCAACGATTGAGATGTAGTTGAAGTATTCTGTAAAGCGATGTAAATCTTAAGGTGATAGATGAGCACCAATCAGTATCATAACCGTACCCTAGAGACACCTAATTAATCAACAATATGTAGCTATGAGGCACTTGCATTAATTCTCTGGAGCTGCTTCCTGTCTTGGCACAAATATACAGCCTTCAACATTCCAATTAATGACCACCTTCTGTGATATAGGAGAATCCTTTAAGGGATACCATCAAAAGGAAGTGAATCTTTGTGCAAAGGGAGGAAATAGCGAGGCCTCGACAACAGACCTTTAATGTCCCTCATTAACAAAAAGTATTTCGTTTCAAAGCTTTTACTTGAAATATAGTATTAAGTCCTTTTTGCCATTTGAATAATACCTCCGCGTGATGAATAAAAGGAAAGTAATAGCAAATTATATAAAAATCCTATTTATCACTTTCTGGCAGCGAAACATTCAATCCTCAGCATCTTCTTCAGATCAGAAGATGTTTTCATTGTGCAGTATTTACCAGGAGTCAACACGCCAAGCCTCGTGACTCAGTCTCTTTCTTTCCATCACTCCATGTGGTGTGTAAGTCAACAAATAATAGGGAAGTCTCAAATGAAACAGTATTGCATCGAAGCAGCCAACTGCAACATTCAAGGTTGTTGTTGCTAGTGTTGGTGAAAATCTGCATTGCGCGTGAATGAATAAACTGAGATATTGAAAAAGCGGTGATAAATCCCCTGAAACGATGGTAATACCTCATAAAATGCTACCTAACTTTGATGACTCCGGGCCCCGAGATCATGTGTCGCCCCAGGGTTTTCCAGAGTTCTTATGCCCAACAGTTGAGATGATGATTTTGAACCATTTGCGAAGGATAAGCATTATACTTGTTGATGGTCCCTAGATGGAGTCCAAAGTGTTGGGTCTTTTGATCTTAATTTTTGAAAAACAAATTGTTTAAATCCTTTTATAGTGGGTTTTTATCTCATAATCTATCCTCCACGTCTTTTTACAAATGAAAGTCGTACAGATCGAATTTCTAACGGAAGAAGAGTCAGACGTTGATCGCTGTTTTAATCCCAATCGAGAACCGTGCAACTAAAGCTGTTTTTGCTATCGGGTAAATTTATGATTAATCTACTTTAATCGATGAAATCCAAAAAGATTATTAATTGACAATGTGTTCGTATGAAACGATGCTTCTGGCTGTCGGTACCGTAACATAGCGATGACTGAATTTCGATATACCGGCTTCTATTCGACAATCTCATCAAATATTTTACAAAATCTCGGTGATGTTACTTCGTCTTGTTATCATCACCGCGGAGATGTTTCATAAAAAAGAACATTTTGTCATTAAAACCACATCAAAGGAGCACGGATCAGTATCTTGTTTTCGAAAAGAACGGCTTAATGGATTTTAAAGTCACTATCAATAAGACGATCTAGAATGCATTCTTTTTCAACTGTATGAACTTTGCAGCTGATAACACAGTTATAATTGATAAGCCCGCGGACAGAATCTTCCTTCTCACCGATGAACGTTCTCTCAGGAAATCAGTCAATATCATCCAGGTACTTTTCCCATACATTTCAATGGAACTTAAAATTTCTAGAAATTGGGTGAGAATTGCTTTAACCTGAATCACACTCGCACTGATGAAGTGTTAAAGTGATATGAATTATCAGCTCATTTATTCAGCTATACATTATTTGATGAGGGTAACAACCTTGATAATTAGCCTCTTCTTTTATTCGTCAAACTTCAGAAGCTTCATTCATGAGATTCTTCCCATTAAGACTAAGGAGAGAGGTCCAGGACTCTGAGAACTAGATTGAAAATTACCAACAAGATCCGTTCTGAAGATTGAAACCATTTTTACTGTGCAGAAATCTTAAACGATTCAATAGTCCATCGATCAAGCTCATGCAGCTATCGTCCCAACATCCGATGACGTCAATACTATCGCCTGCGCTCACGGATTCAAGCAACTAAATCATACCAAGTTGATGAATTAAATGAAATGTTTTATGGCTTTTAGGCAGAGGAAGTGAAGTACAGCCGATAGCGCAAATTATAGTCGAATGGAAATTAATGCAATTGAGTATAATACGACAAACTCAGAGACGATGACGACATAGAAAGAGTTGGGTATTTCACTTCACACACCAAACATCTCAGACTGAATAATGCTTTCACATCACTATATAACTGAATATAATCATAGACGTACATAAAGTATATACCATGATTTTTGTTATAGCATAGATGAATTGATGCTACACCAGCATATACTCATATGTAATAAATTGATTCATCATTTATAGCATGAATTTATATCTGAATAAGAGATGCATTAATTGGATAAACTATTCTTCCTACAAATTTATATTTAAAAAAAATCAACAGGCCCAGTGAGTGGACATGTTGATAAATAATGTGCTATATCAAATCATTCAGATTAGAGAAAATGGACCGAAGTGATGACAATGAAAACCCAGATAGATATTTAGGATACATCAGACAAATCAATTCTGACGTAAGGGTATCATAAAAAACCAGGTCCAAATTCATTCCTAGTACATGATGTTAAAGGCCCATTTTGCAGCATCAGAAAATGCATTGATCAGTGCTGCACTTTGTTGGGTTGAGAACAGACTTTGATGTTACATTACGAAAGTTACCGGTTATGCAGAATTTCAAAACTTACCGCTACAAGATACTGAACAAGTACGTTTCTGCAATCAGTCTCCCATACACAAGCCCCAATGACAAAACGAATCTGATTCAAGCATTCATTTGTATAGATCAATACAAGTTCTCAACCGCTGGCAACATCGCTAGTTTACATTCTAAACCTAACAGCATTTTATTGATCTGGTTCAGCCACAGCAGCAGCAGCACTGTCATAGTCAGGACCTATAAAAGCTTGCTCCTCTGTGTCATTGAGTTATGTAAATATTTAGTCTTCTCTATAATGGTTCACACTAAGATTGTCGAGTAGACTTATCAATAAGGATCCTATTTACTTTTCGTACAGAGATGCAATAACGAAGTTTACATAGACCTTCTATATTCTCGTATAGCTCATATATAGAACAGTCCAGATACAAACATAGATAGATAATTCATAAAATCGATTTCAAATTTTGAAAACCGATTCGAAAACAGAATCATAGAGCGAAAAGAGATTAGTAAGTAAGAAGGAACCATTGGCAATAATTCTCAAACGGTAGTAGATTTAAGTGACACGACGGAGAAGTCAACCTGAACAAACACATTTAGACACACAGCATCCCCTAGGCATCAATTAAAGCGAAGCATAACGGTGGCCATCATCCGATGTTGACAATAATAATGACACTTTGCCTGAGAAAAACAGCTGCTTCCACAAACATCAAATCTCATAAAACACATCCGCAGGAGCAAAACAAAAAGTCGCTTCTTGTTTGGACAAGAGGATTCAATGGAAAGGGGATATAGAAACCTGCTGTTCAAATGTTACACGCAAAATCAAATCTTCGCACCTTGAATTCAGATTATGTTTTCTTCACAGATAATTAGATTTCACCGAGAGATGAATTTGCCCTGACAGACTGCCACCAGCAGCAGGAATCTAACACGGATTTTTGAATCAATATTCAGTTGACACTAATTGTTTACACCACAGGGGTCCCATTTTATTAGAAGAGCTCGTCAAATTTTCCGATGGTCCCAAATTCGAAAAGTGTCGGACATAAACACATCCAGAATCGAACGTCACATTTTCGAGAAAGTAATTTTTCATTATAATAGAAAATAACATAAACGTGACATATTTGCGTGCGTAATTGTGAGAATTGTCGAGATGGAATCCTGTGATTTACGACTGATTGAATTGAAAATGTTACAACGAACAGAAACGTAATCACATAAATCTAGTTATAACTGCATTCTTTACATTCTCTCCAAAACCTCATTTACATCAACTGTTCAATTTTCTGTTACATTCATTTATTGTTACACAATCATAACATATATATATATATATATATATACATATATATATATCTATAAATATATTTCAAATCGTGCTTCGCCTTCCAATTGAGGTTGCCCTTTTCATCACTTATCTTCTTGGAATTTAAATCTTTTAAGTTGTATTTCTTCAAAGATATCTAAACGCTGTGTGTGACCCCGTAATTTTTCTTTCATTCTGGACCCTGACCTCCAATTTTCATGGATGCGCCCCTAATCTAAAATTTATGTATTACGTGAAATGTTTCACGTTGTCATATTTTAAATGCAACCCTTAAATAAAGCCGCGCCCAAATAAACGCACAGATATACAATCATCACTTCTAACAATGTAAATCCTTTGTCCTTGGTACACAATCCTTGCAGTGATTGGCAACAGACAATTATTAAGCAAGGTATTTATGAAAGAAGCTATCTATGACATAGTGCCTGGATCTCACTGAATAACAGTCGTCTAATTTCCATAACATTTACAGGGAAGCAATTTATTACCAGGGCGAGATAGTCCAAGTTCTACATGTAATCTGAACTTGCCGGTTACTGCGAACAAAACAAATTGATGTATAAAGATGAGAGAAGTCCTTTTTTTATTATCAAGTAGAACATATGTGTGATGAAAAGTATCATATCACTAAAAGCTCAATATTAATTAGATACAAGATATCAACTCATTATACCAATATCAGGCAGACCGAAAAAGATGTTGTCTCGTTCCAGGAACATCAAACTAATGGAAGGACTTGAGACTAAAAAAGTTCCGTTTTAATAAGGCACTCAAATCATCAATACATCAGATCTAAAACTAACGGATTTGCGATTGAAAAAGTTCAGTTTTGATGATGAGGAGTTCCCATCTGTCGATACAACAGCTCCATATTAATTTTTCCTAGTTTATAACTTTATAGCTAAAAAGCAGATCTACGAAACATGACCCGATATTACAATTCACGCTCTCTTTAAACATATAATATGGGCCGACAGAAATAATGAAACAAATGAAGCTTAACAATGCAAAACCTAAAATGTACTGACCTCAACACTGAACAGAAATCCAACTGAAGAAAAACTGGTTTATAGCATACACACAGTAGTGAGCTGCTGAATGTTATAAGCAGAATGGATCGAAGTGACTCTTCCACCCTTAATCGTCCCAGCAGAACATGAATAATTAATCAGACACACAGACCAGCGAATACATACCACTCAATACATCGGTGATTGCACCTAAATGATTAAGGTACATGTATGATCCCTACCCGATTATTAATACATGTACACACAGCACACACACATACACATAGAATACAAGATGAAATTAATTGCAACGAAAAGCGATGAAATGAATTAATAATTCATAACAGTCTGAAACTCAAGGGATATTGATGATAATACTACGGAAAATGAATCAATACTAGGCCTACAGGCCTATACGAGTGATCTTACGACCTCTTAAGAGTCATTTCGAATTCAAGAAGCAAAAAGTAAAGAAAAATTGATCGATTTCAATCATAATTTTGCAGAGGAATGAATAATGTAATCGTGGTATTTGCATATCATAATTATTTGCACCATGAAATCAACATTCTTCTGAAGTCTCAGGATTGATAGCTATTCACAATCATCTATCCACAATCATCTATCCATCTATTCAACCTTGTTAGCAGGAAACATTGAAAACACAGCTGAATATGAACATAGATTTACTGATTCGCATTGAAACATCAGCATCGCATACTCCATCTATCACTATTAATATGATTAATATAAGGATGTAAACCTTAGAAACTACTGTTGCTGATATCATATCTTTGGTGCCTGAATATACCTCAACAAGGGGTTGGCCTAGTCTATGAATATGCATGTAATAAATGCTACTTCAACTTAGGTATACTAGGCCGCAAAAAAGTTAAAAATGTTGTAGACTAGGCCCCTAATTAATAACAAATAAATAAGCGATATGCAAACAAAAGGCCTTAATAATGAAGAAGTGACAAAATAAATGAGTAACATCAAAATACAAAAAGAGTGACAGCAAATAGAGCAAATATGGGGGTCAGAATGGAGGAAAGAAGATAACTTAGACCGAGCCAATGTATATCAATAAAATATTTAATTGAATTGAATAAATGTCAATGCAAAATATGCACATAATGATTATCAAAAAAAGGTTTTACCAAATTCACGAAATACTACAACAAGGACTCCGTCACACCTTGATCTATATCTCAATATTTTGCTCCCTATGAACTGCTTATCGACAGAAAATTAATTATTTAGTTTCTTTTTGACAGATTTTCGATTTCATTTCCGGGTCCACGTAACCTTCAGCTTGAAGAACGCGCGAAACTGAATTTATTAAATTCAATATTGTTTATTCAATATAACTTCAGCCCGTTCAAATATTACGAAATCATATAAAATAATCTGAACGATACTTTATTGTAACTAGTTATTCATTCAGATTCATGAGTAATATTCATATCTAATAAAATTTGATTGAGTCTAATCACGCACTGCGCATGCGCCGCAGAACAGGAAACGGTCATCGAGAAAATCAAAATTTCAATGAATTTTTTTAGAAGCGACGATGAATTTTTCTCTTTTTAACTCACGACTGGGCTTGTAACAAGTCAGATTACAGATTCTGACTGTAAGTGTTCTGTTCATCAACTGTTAAACGTTCGTTAACAAATATTAAATGCTTCATATTTCAACTTAGATTGTCATTCAATCAATGTAAGAGATTTGAAAATTGAACTGGTCTGTGGACTTCGTTGGAGAGGTGATTTTCAATTCAAACCATTTTTCACGAATGGTCTTTTGGCGAGAGCTTTCTCTGAGATTTATTTTGATCGCCTATGTCTAGGATAGGTAATTAGGCCTAATATATATTCAAAATCATGATTTGCGTAGTAGAAGGCTGACTAAGTGTCGAGATCCAGTCGAGCGTGGGAGTGAATAGCCCATCCTCTGATCCTTGTTGCAGCAATTTTGCAATTGATTAGAATTTACTCGGATAAAACAGTCATCCTCTTAGTATGATGGTAAATCTGCAGTTGGAAAGCATTTAAGCAGCAGATAGTCTTTTTTTTAATTGAAGAAGAGGTGTACATCTTTTCATGTATTAGTAGCCTATATGAAATATTCTTTCATCTTAACATTATTTATGTAAACACCTCTGTGTTAATGTGTTGAGTTATATTACCTACTTATTGCGTGCTATTTAGAATCTTCCCCAGTTACTCTGTGAAGTCTTCTCAGTGAACTGACTGTTGAATCCCGTGTGATATGTACCCCCTATCTGAGGTATCTGTCCAATATAGGCCTATCAAATAATAACCAATTCGCTGGAAG
The DNA here is from genome assembly GCF_964204645.1 of Tubulanus polymorphus. Classification (NCBI taxonomy): domain Eukaryota; kingdom Metazoa; phylum Nemertea; class Palaeonemertea; order Tubulaniformes; family Tubulanidae; genus Tubulanus; species Tubulanus polymorphus. Next base: position 1,617,706 of record NC_134026.1, read on the forward strand.
TGATTTCAGCTTTAAGGATTTTTAACCAAAATCCAAAGGAATGTGCTGTAATAATCAGTAAGCGCGACTTGTTTAACAACATATTATTAGACTTGTTTTGTTTAAGCATGAATCCCGCACTCAATTGACACTTGGCTAAAATATTTTCTGGATGAGTGATATTTCTGAGTGTGAATTAATAGGGCCTGATATCGAGGCAATGTTTTAAATCTCGTTAACAATGTTTCGGGATGCCCTTCATTTGAAGAAAGCTAACTTAACCTTAAATTTTAAAACTCTGCTTAGGTATTAAGCTCTTTTGCTGAAATTGAATTGAAAATTGAGGCAATATTTAATTATTTTCTGGCAGTGTCTAGGAATAAGTAAAAGAAAAATTAACCTTTTCTCAAATTAAAAAGCTCTGGTTATTTTGCCTATTGAATTAAAAACTCTCCACATTTCCCGAGTGAGGCCTCTATGCCCTTAGCATGTGATTACTGAATTAGCCATATAGCCAATGCAAGCAGTTAACCTTAATTAGGTATGAACTATTCATGATGTTTGGCTGTAACTGTAGGTTTTTCCTGATCTGCTAATTTGACGTCTTCACCATATACCGAAACTACTGCCGTGAAGGCCTAACAAATTCATTTTCTGTTTAAATTCAGTGTTTTTTGCAAGAGAACTTAGAGGGGCGATTATTCTTGTCAATTTAAATCCACCCCTATGCTAAGAATCAGCCCCCCAGTAGTGAGTTATTGTGATTGAGAGATTATACCAGAATGAAGCTTTAGCCTATTTTCAATGTTTCAAAAGCTTCTTAGCATTTGGAGTCCATAATGTTATACTATAGAATGATTGCAGTCCCTCTAAAATACTAGCATGTGGAGAACATATTATTAAAAGTCTCTGTGAATACAGTGATAAATTTATAATCGTCTTCGTTGTTTTTATTTTCTATAGGAATGTTTTATAATGTATGGAGAAAACGTCGAGAATATTCCACCAGAAACGTTTAAAGTACCAACCGTTCCAAACATCCAAACACCGCCATCATCAGTAGAGAGCTCAATTCTAAAACATTCTACTAAAGATAACCTCATAGCTTTCTCACCAGCTCCTAAACACTTGAAGGTATGCCACAGTTTTTCAAAAGTCGGTTAAAATCGACCATCAGTGACCATCAAAACTTCACTATTTGCAGACAAAGCAGTTTAACAGTCCTGAATTGAGATAAATTCATTCCAACTCTGAATTGTGAAACTGGGTCCCGAGTTACTTTAACCAACTTTTAAGCGACTATCCCTCGCGTGATTCTAATGTTATGTGATAGAGAATGTATTCTCCGGAAACCATGTCTATACGGTTGAAATTTCGGATAATTTTCAGGTCCATTTTTTGACGCCGAAGCAAAATTCCGTGAGACGATATTCGCCGGAAAAACCTGCGTCGGAATTATCGACGATAGATTCACCGGATTGGTATAATTTCATCCGTGAGATCGACGATCAAGAGAAGTGGTGCGAACGCACGGAAGTAGTTACAAAACGGGATCATACTGAAAACGTTGTTATTGCTCAATCAGTAATTCAAGAGATTATTGATAATTTACCTTTAAGGTATTATTTTACGATTATTTGAAGCTTTTATTATAAAATCTCAACCTAATCGGCAAAACCAACAGTTGATGATTTAACAATTTATTTTCTGACAGTTTCAAAGTTTTGACTAAACTTCATAATCAGAGAAATGAAAATAACACAATACACTGTACTGATATACAGCAATTTAAAAATGTAGATATTACTAAGGAAGGAAACTGTTATATCTTCAACTATAGGTTTTGCTCATTAACTTGGAAACACTAAGATTATCGTAATAACAGTCTACCTGTCAAAGCTCAACTAGTACTAAGACTACATTATGTTATATCAGAAAATCTATTATTATGATTATAATTAGAAGCATGTATCTCCAAAGTTTTGGTTTATTTTCAGAGATTCAGCGAATAAAACCGGTCGTTTAAGTGATTTGAGTAACGACAATTGTGACACAACAATGGCCGACGATGACGAAATCATTCCGCCGAAAGCTTCGTATAATTTCAACTTCGACGACATCGATTCGATCGATCCGTTCACGTCGAGTAAAGGTTTAGCTAATTCTCCGCCGGCGTCGTCTGCCGCGATAATCGAGAATCCGTTCCAGACGAAATCGAAGGTGTCGTCATCGCCACCGCCGGACGCCGGGTTTCACGACGATAATATAAATCCGTTCGCGAGCAGAAGACAATTACCGAACTCGCCGCCGCCGCCGACGATGAAGGGTGATATTACGAGCGAAGAAATGTCGAATTCAAACGTTGAGAATTCTTCGTCGTCCTCGTTGAAAGGTTTTCAAAATGTAACCGATATAAACGATAATGAGAACGGTAATAAAAACGGAGCCGCAGCCGGAATGGATACGAGTTGCACCGGTTCGGATTTATCAGTGAAATCTGACGACAGTAAAGCCAGTTCTACCGGATCTGAGTAAGTATCGTTAACACGATAATCTGAGGCAATCGGTGGCAATCTGTCTACTGTACTGACATTTTATTGGACTTGGTACAGGGTGGCCACGTACCTGGAAATCAGGGAATTTTGTATAAAGAAAAAAGTGAAAAATCAGGGATAAATCGGGGAAATTTCATTGCCAGGAGATTGCTAGAATTGATTGGATTCTTAGCAGATCAAGTCAGGGAAAACAACGTGCAGTCAGGGAAAAGTCAAATCAGGCCATCCTGTTTTATGTTCATACCAGTGCATGGTATATTATTCTTGTCTGTTATGCATGGGATTATTATTTTGATATTACGGAAATAATGTAGTCCACATTTAGGCTAAAAAATCTGATACCTTGTTTCTCCTAATTGGCCAATAAACGACAATAAAAATTAGTAATCAGTTCATTTCTAAAGCTGCCGGTCTATTATGGTTAGCTTGATCATGATTGCAGAGGGTAGATAGGCGGCCGGATGGTTAAACTTTTAAGCTCAGCAGATGGAGAAACGAGATATCAATTTTTTTTAAGCCTTAGCATAGATGTTTTTCAGGGAGCAATGATCATGTAGTAGGTCATTTTGTATTATTAGGTTCTAGTGATTCTTTTTAATTTGTATCAACATTTCACTCGATGTCTCATATTTGTGGTGCCGTGTTTTTTGCATTGTAGAAAAGTTGTCAAAAAGAAATCACCACCGAAAAAGAAGGGCCCTCCGAAGAGATTCCTACAAGCAAATAAGGTGATTATTGATTATCGGACACAACTGAAAAAAATAATACTGGAAATAAGATGCCATGGTACATGACATAGACAGGGTTCTTAAAGATCAGGGAATTTCGACTCTATTTCTTGAAAGTCGGGGAATTTGTATTTTTGGTTCCTTGTTGTTCTTATTGGTGATGAGCATTACAAGAAATAACCAGGGAAATTATCCATCAAAGGTCAGAGTAATATCAGGGGATTTTGGATTCCCAAAAACTAAATGATTCCTTGTTTCTCCTAATCGACTGGGTCACTTTAGTAAACTGAATTGCGAATTTGACCCGGCCTGAATAAATTATATTGCTAATCAGGCCGGGTCAACTTTTAAGCTCAGCAGAAATGAGAAGGTGTCAATTGTCAGTTTCAGCCTAATCTGTTAAATCCCTTCATAGACGTTTGAATATTAATTTATGTGGAATTATTTCAGAATTTTCTCGCTGCGAATCAAGCAAACGACGATGTCATCATATTCGATCCGAAGTCGAAGCGTTCTTCGGCCGCGGCATCTGATCGAATGGAAACGTCGAGTACGGCATCGGTTGCGTCCGATGCCGCGTCGGAGACCGGTGAATTACCGAGCTGTACCGCGGCGTCGACCGTCGCGAAGGAGATCGTTTGCGACGATTTCGACGCGTTGCTACGACCGACTAAAGACGTACAAATAGCCTCGATGACCGAGTTCGATACAGCTGGCATTTCCGTGTTCTCCAGTACAGTGATGAGTCAGGAGGGATTGGGATCTTTTTCCGAAGACGAATTCAAGTCTGCGACGGAAGGTAAGCATCGTAATATGTGAACGGACCCCGTGCTGCACCAGCTATCCTGATCCTGCTAGATGATGCGTGTATCAATAGGACAAATCAGTTTTGAGGAATTTTCATCTATTAGCCTTGCACCTTAGAAATAAGACAAATCATGTCTCTTCAAAGACTCGCGTTCAATGTTTATTGCGCAATTGTTATCTGTTATATGTACGTATTGAATTAAAAAAATCATTGATAGATTTTGATTGAATCTGAGAAGAAATCCAGGCGTCACTTTGAGCATGTACCTGGTAGATCCTCGCTTGCCTCACACAGAATCCTCAACTGCCACAGTCAACCGTAGAGTCCTCATTGAAGTGAATTAAATTCTTGCAATCGCGGTCGTTCGATGTTGTTACAAAGGTAGAAATTATTAGTAGCAGCTATCTGGTGCAAAATGCTTCCTGGTTGTGTGAGTGTCATGTTTGTGTGTGCTGGTTCTCTTTCAATTGTTCAGTCATGGTTTGTTGATTATTTGATGGCAATATTTCATGAAATCAAATCACTATCTATTATAGCCTTACGTAGTGTGTTTGCTGTTGATGTGTCTACTCAACTCTTAGGCAGTTACTGTCTACGAATATCAAACCAGGTCAACTGCCTACGAATTCCACGAAAAACAAATATCATTAACGCTTTAAAAGGGATATATGTATGAATCATATATAAATACTAGTTATGTATGGTAGTTGTCTCCGTTGTGAGGGCATCATTAGGATTGTAATGAGATTAAATAAATGGATTATCTCCGTGGATTATCTCGATATGTAGAAGAGACAGGTGCTGTTTCGTACTGATGTCCGATATATTTATACATCGATAACCGACAGCTGTGAAAACTCTTGTGCCCCTTCGTTAGTTTTTTACGTGTTATCAATGGCGGTCACAGTTTTAAGCTGGTTTTCTTCGCTGATCTATCCTTCATTGCTCACGTCTATAGTAGCCGTGTTGGTCGTATTAGGAATCAATGCTGTGAAATGGATTTCAAAAGGTACGTAGGCGATTTTATAAAAATAGATACGACATTGAACTGAGCTGATGAGTGATCTCATAGAAGGGGGTTGTGGGCGTACAAGGATATGCCATTAGTTTAGTTGTTTGGTAGTTTACTCGATGATATGATAGGCTTCAGAAGTTTTCTAGTTCATGATCATTTGTCAGTCTTTAGTTTCTGATTTGAACTAAAGGTGGCGGTCGGTGTTGCGTATGATTACCACCAGTTGAGTTGTTTTGATGGCGTCAATGCTCGAGTGCATTATTGTATAAGTCCGTGACACGATTGTATTGATTTTCTGTTGAAGAATATCAATGAGTTTTGTTTTCTGAAATGACTGATATTTATTTGTACATGATTGATACTGTCGTTGTGACATTGTATCGGAAATCATCAGCCTGTGACTCGAAGCAGTTTCAACGGTCTACCGCTTCTAAGTAGTATTATTGTCCATGGTTTGAATTTCACTCAATTTCTCATGTTGTCATTGTACCCATGCCAGTGTTACTGTACTTGTGAAGTGTTATTAGCGAACCTTTTTGAGAAACACAAATTCATGGCTTTGATAACAAGTAAGTCATTTGACCGCTGAAAGAAGTTTCATGTTATCACCGTTGATAAAACACTATATCCTTGTTGTGACGATAATATACATAGAATCCCACAACGATATGAAACGAAAAACAAAGTCCAAAAATGTTGTCTAGAGCCAGTAGTTGATTCAACGTTTTGACTATATTCTAATAGTATTCCTAGTATTAATATTAGTGGTATATCGGTATAAACTACTAACCCTAGGATACATTTCCAGACATATTGTCTTTCGATACAATTGTGGGATTCTTTCTATACTAGGTTAGATATATCTACCTTTCCCTGTCTTGTTCAAATTTTCATCTGAAGGGATCCCATTCTTAGGTCAGACTTCAGGCGCTATGTGGCGCTAGTGTTATTATGGTTAGGTTAGTTAAACCTATATTCGAACATATAAACTGTAGTTGCTGTATAGTAGCCGTTGAAATAGATGAATGTCGATTGTCTGTTTGTTATTCTCATTGACGATGCAGAAACTGTCATCTCTCCGATCAGAGAATGCCTGAATATCTATCGTTAGGCGTTTAGTTAAAATTCTGGCGTCAGTAAGATATGTTTGATAGCGCTGGGCTGCGTGGAGTAGCTGCCGTACTCTGATTGGTATTCTATCGAGATAAACCCGATCTAATCTGATATCGTGTTGTAAACGTTCTCCGGCGAGGATGATAAAGAAATTTTTCTCACGTAGAAAGAACATTCTGCCCGACAACAAAGCAATAAGTGATAATTCAGTGTTTTTATCAGTTGTTGCATTGCGAAATCATTAATAATCTCTACAAGCGAAGGGGACTCGTCAGACCATTTGTGTTCACGCAGTAACTTTGTTTATAGCTTCAATTGAGAACAATTTTTTATGTGCATTTATTTTTTTATTGAAGTTCCCGGCGAGAAAAAAAGGTAAAGATCGAAATGATATCGGATTGTGATCGCAGTTCTACGGATCAAGGAATTTCGAATTTACCATTTCTTACACGGACAATCAGGGAAACTTGACTCTTTCCTTGAAAATCAGGGAATTTGAATTGTGATGACTTGTACTTGCCGGTGATGAGTGGCACAAGGATCCTCTTGATAAGAAACTTCCCCTGCTCTGAGGATATCTTAATTTAATCAGGGACTTTTGGTCTTGTGTTAGGGAAATATCTGAGAATATTGGATTCTCTGATCCATAAGAAGCGTAGATGTAAAGTTTCTCTGGCATAAAGATCGAAATGAAAGCTGATTATAATCCACAGCGTTTGGTAGTTATAATTCTCTAGAGTGGATGTTGTATGTTGTACATTGTCGGGTGTTTAACCACTGTGTGTTGAGATCGTTGGACTGGTGGTCTCTCTCTCTCTCTCTCTCTCTCTCTCTCTCTCTCTCTCTCTCTCTCTCTCTCTCTCTCTCCTCTCGCTCTCTGTCTCGTTGTTGCGGTTAATGCGCGATGATCGTTGAAACTACTCGCGGAATCGAACCTTGTTTAGATGGATACATCCCTCACGGTGGTGACAACGATGAAACGTCATCTCTACGTTTGATAACGGTTCGCCCCCCTGCGTCTCGTCCTGCGGCGATCTGTAGAATGGATTTACGCGGTTTCTGCGACTGTTTACTGTCATCAACGTGTATGATTTTGATGGTTCTATCGTTTATGTCGCCGGTTTTACTGTATATGATAATCGTACTGGTACGGTGGGCGTAGTAACGATGATAAACACCGGCTATTGTTCGGTGAGGCCCGCGCCGTGCCGCTCTCGTTTCACAGGTCGTCCTCGCTCGTTCCGGTTTCAAGCAATTGTGGATAACGCGCGGTTGAAAGGAAAGACGCGAGACGCGCCGATGAAGTCCACCCAGCCCTGATATCGTGATATCGTCGAGTTTTATTCGATTTTTATGCGTCTCCTCTCGAGTGTTTACAGCATCATTAGTTCGTTCGTGTAGTTATTCCCCGACGGCCGTCTTCGTTTCATCGAAATGAAAAATTTATGCATTCGCACTTTTTGTTTCTGTAGATAGAGTTTAATTACGTGTATTTATTTTCATAAAATGATTCTTCAGTTTTTCGTTAACTTTTTTGACGAAACGATCGAATCTATTCGAGAGAATTGATTTAAAAAGATTCAATTCGTTATTATCAAAATCCACGGAAACTGATTGCGATCGATCTACGCGGCTTGACAAGCGGAAAGTACGCGTGGTCCTCGTGATTGCGTGATCGGTGAATCACCCGTGATCAGATTGATGTGAATCGTTGAATTGATCGGCGGACAGTGTTTAATCAGTGTTGTATTCTCAGTGAAGATAAAGCGATGGATTTTCATGCGTTCTGCGACTGTTTGTTATCTTCTACTTGTATGATATTGATGGTTCTATCGTTCATGTCCCCGGTTTTGTTATATATGATTATTGTGCTCGTTCGATGGGGTTGAGACGACGATCTCCGCGCGTTTATATCAAACAGGTGAATATAATAAATACATCGAGTTCTCATTTCCGATCTAGAATCGACCAAGCGCTTCGAGTCTGCGCTTAATTGGTCCGTTTCATTTTTTAACAGACCGGTTTAAACCGATCCAGATCCATTCTAAATTTTAGAATCGACAATTTCTTAATGTATGAATAAAAAGTCGTCAGTGTTTAATCTTGGATCGGTGATGAAAGCGGATTTAAAAACAAAGTGTCAACGCACAGCATTGATTTGGTCTGTTCTAGATCGATTATTAAATTCAGGTACGGGCCGAATCGGAATGGACTAATTACCGAATCTGAATCTGACTTGTAAGTGTTGTTTCATGCTTTTTTTTCAAGGAACTGTTGTCCTTTATATTTAGAAGCTGGCTTTTGAGCTTCTTTGTACAACTGGATTGGTGTTTATCCGATCAAATCTGTACATCAGTTATGATTGTGGCATTTGTTTCTTAATCCAGTCTTGATTGCGATTTCATATTTCAAATGCTGAAATTGTAAAATATGTAGTTTGTTAGTTCAGGTAAATCAGGTTTGACCAGTCCAATTAGATCTCATTTCCCACTGAGAAGATGAATCCCGGTGTTTCAAAATTCATAATTCACATTAATGTCAGGATACAATAATAGGCATCTACCGTTTGGACAGATACGTCTCTGTGTATGGATAGCTAGTGATATTTGGTATTGCGTATGTCAGACAAAGTGACGTTATTCAGGAAATCATTCTGTCACCGAATGAGTTCGATACAAATAGTCATCGTAATGAGAATGTGGAGTCACGCGGCCGAGCATTATTACTGATCACCAAATCAAATATAGACGCTTCACTAAGTACTGTTTACGTATGCATGGGGAAAAATATATACCGCGCATAATTCCCCGGGCTAATTCACTTAGCATCGCCTTCATCGGTCAGCAGCACATTCATCGGTCAGTCATCTAGCAGCACATTCACTGGTCAGTCATTTAGCAGCAGGTTCACTGGTCAGTCATCTAGCAGCACATTCACTGGTCAGTCATTTAGCAGCACGTTCACTGGTCAGTCATTTAGCAGCACGTTCACTGGTCAGTCATCTAGCAGCAGGTTCACTGGTCAGTCATTTAGCAGCACGTTCACTGGTCAGTCATCTAGCAGCACGTTCAATGGTCAGTCATCTAGCAGCACGTTCACTGGTCAGTCATTTAGCAGCACGTTCACTGGTCAGTCATCTAGCAGCACGTTCACTGGTCAGTCATTTAGCAGCACGTTCACTGGTCAGTCATCTAGCAGCAGGTTCACTGGTCAGTCATCTAGCAGCACGTTCACTGGTCAGTCATTTAGCAGCACGTTCACTGGTCAGTCATCTAGCAGCAGGTTCACTGGTCAGTCATTTAGCAGCACATTCACTGGTCAGTCATCTAGCAGCACGTTCAATGGTCAGTCATCTAGCAGCACGTTCACTGGTCAGTCATTTAGCAGCACATTCACTGGTCAGTCATTTAGCAGCACGTTCACTGGTCAGTCATTTAGCAGCACGTTCACTGGTCAGTCATTTAGCAGCAAGTTCACTGGTCAGTCATCTAGCAGCACTTTCACATTGGTGAAAAGTGCAGTTAAAGTCCTACCTGAATTGGTCCTGTCCATTTTAGAATAGAAGACAAACAAAGAATTCTGATCCAGGTTTATTCAACAATTTTGAAATTATCATGTATGGATAGTGCAGGTCTGGTTTGGTTCATTCTAAATTGGTCCATTCCTGATGCGGCCCGAATTAGAACATACTAACATCATGTTCTTTACTATTTCATCATCAATTGAAAGGAATGCACAGAATCAGTATATTGATGATAGGGACATGTGAACAGTGCCTGTATAGGCTGTACGATCGCTGGGACTTCAGACTCCTTAAGAGTTACAGTGAGGAATTGTGTGAACGTGGTTCATGATTATAGGGCTTTATTCTAATTGTAGTGTTATGAAATGGGGTATTTTACATAGATAGTCAAAAATATATCTTATTATTATATGTAAAATACCCCATTATGAACTTGCAGGAGCCTCCAGTGTCTGGTATATTCATCGCTCATTCCATATACTAGTAGTTAGTTAATAAGGCAAAATAAAGAGCGGCAGTTCACAGTAAACGCACCTCCGTGTGATGATTGGCGTTGATTGAATGAGGAAATGAAACAATTATTAAGAATACATCGCGGTGTTGGTCGGGTTTGCTGGTGATGTATTCTCGCTCAACATTACCGCTCATCTATACTCTGCCTGATACAATGTATTGTCAGAGAGAGACACAGAAAGACAGAGAGTTGTGCAATTCAATATTTTGATTAATGATGATGTTAAATCCACCAGTTGTGGCGATGCTCGATTGATTTTATTTTTCTCGTCGCCGCGCGTTACATTACTCGAAGGGGATACGCGCTTATGAAAATTTATTCATTCGATTTCGAAAACTGATAAAACTGTCGGTGGTCGGGTTTTTATTTCAAATTAACTTTGTCTAATCAAATCTATAGCAGTGTGAGTCTGAGTGTGTGTCTTCATCCGCGGTGTTTTTATAAAGCATGCATTGCATGCGGTATTTCTCGAAAAAATATTTATTAGCTATCATCAGGGGGCTGTGTTCGTTGATTAGGACATTAAGCCTGTCACAAAATATCTCATTTGGACGAAGCAAACATCGCTGTCAAGTATTCCCTCGACTATTGTAGTGAAATGCTGCCCGGTAATTTGCTTTTAAGTAATAAAGTGTCCTTCAATAGCTGAATAACTGCTGACCGTCGATTAAGTATCGGAAGCTTTTATATCGTGAATCAGTTGTGAATTCTCGCACAAGTGTCTATTTGTATGAATTCAAATCAACACTTCACTCACATCAGATGAATTGGTTGTTTGTCCGGTGTAACAGTGTCGCTGTATCAGACATTGAATCTAGAGGATCCGATGAAACTGGTGGCGTCTTGGAGTTATCAGGTATCAGAGAATCGCTATGGTTACTGTCTCAGGGTATTGCCACGTTAACTAGACCTGTATCAGGGTATCATCGTGGTGTTTATCAGGGAATCGTCATAGTAACTGGCTGTATCAGGGAATTGTCATGGTAACTGGCTGTGTCGGGGATCAAATCTGCCATCATTGAGTTAGATGATTATTGTATTACTCGTTTTCGTAGAATATAAAAATTATCGGAGTGTGATCAATAATTATCTGATCTGAGTGTGATCAATGATTTATTCCGGTTTATCCAACACGCGAATGATATTTACTATCATCATCATCATCATCGTCATCGTCATCGCTGGCAATCGTGACTGAAATATAGCGAGTCGAGTGAGTGAATGATTCCTCGTTGTCGGTCTCTAAATGAAATATTGTATCGTCGACTCTTGTTACATTCGATAGGCTCATCAGCTGAGTAGAGGCAAGAGGCGCGCACAAGAGACGTTTTGATTGCTGAGGTACGCGAATCATCGAACGTCTTCCGTTTAACTCCTCGTCTATATCCTCGTGTATATCCTCGTGTGTATGTGTGCAGAATTGCGACTTGTTCATGTGCAGGTGATTGATGATAGAAATAAAGCTGTGTTCGGATTCGTTGACAGTCGACAAACAGACGACTGTAGCACGCGAGCACGCAGACACTGAAATGGATTCAGTATCAGGAGACAATGTGTCTATATCTACAGGTGACTCAACCCGGTTTAATCCGTGAATGATGACTGAACTATTTTATCCCGACGGAATCATAAACATCATAAACATCCCGTGGCTAATTTACGCTCTCTCTGTCGATAGTTGAGCCGAAAGCCGGTCGTTTGCGATGCCGTATTTTTCTAATGATTGTAGCTACACGGCGACGTTTCTCGTCGACGGACATCGTTGTCGATCTCGGCGGTCGTTTCGGATTTGACGCTGTTTCGATACCGACGTCGGTTCGACGACGGCGGGTAATAGACAATCATCGCTAACTTTTGGCCCGGTCGACTCGTCCCTTCTGGGACTAGTTCGCTGCTGCTCGAGGATAACAGCTCCGAAGATCCGGAAAGCGTGGAACTGTTCGAGTTTAGTTCATGCGGTGATATGCCGACAGGATCGGACTCGGTTCACGTGTTAGTCCCTAGTCGGACTAGCGATTGTTTATACGGACGGTATAGTCCGTATATCTGTTTGCGTAGTAGTTTACAGTTAACATGTACCTGTGTGTTAGTGTTATCGTTCATGGCTCCTATAATTCTCTATATTACGTTGGCTTTCCTCAACTGGCCGTAGGTAAGCCGGTGTGTATGTTTGTCACTTTTATCTTTCGTCAATCTTGATTGTCTTTTGTAAAAACTGTTACCCGTACATAATGCGGTTATCTAATGCTGAGTAGTCGATGTACATTACGTAAGTCATCAATATTGGTGTTTCAAAATAACGATAACAATTGCGTGTATAAGCATTTATTATGTAATTTGATAAATGACTCTCTATTTCCTAATTATTGAATTTTCATGTTTTTTAACCCTTTCAGTGCGTCTACACTGCAGTGCAGTGTATTAGTCGGTGATGGACTAGTACTCCGCACTGCGTTGATATAATTAATAATGCTTAATTACTCATCACCGAAAGGGTTTTAATAGCAAGGTTATATATGTAATATAATTTATATATTCATTCTTTCATTTTGCAGTGTTCAGCGATCCGTCAGCATGGGATATGCTAGAGAAGTTTGGTGAGGGTAATTCTGATGTACGTATATTCGGTATTCAGTGTGAGTTCGCTGTGTTCGGTGTGATTTCCATCCATCGAAATAAAAACCCACAATACGAAATAACATGATTTTCATCGCTCGAAATGTTGCCTGTATTTATGCGTTGATACAGAAAATGCCGTTGATGAATTCGACTTATGGATAAAGCCATGCGTTGAAATGTCTCGGGAATGACGACTATTAACTCGCATTAGGGATTTCTGTAATTCAATTGTAGACAAATGATCGTGATGAAATTGCGTTATTGATTGCGCTTTATACGAGTCTGCGGGATTAGCTCGCATCGAAAATTTATGAAGACGGCCAAATCATATTTACTTGAGACTGCCGATTTATTCTAAAGTTTATACAAAGCTGAAATTTGATATTCAATCGGTTGTTAAATTACTGTGTTCCTCATGTCATAATCTTCAGTAGAAACACAAATATCATTGCTTTGTATTTGAATTTGTTGTCCAAAATCACGGTTATGCCACTCAGACTGCGATGTTTATTTTGTGGGTTTGTTAATCGTGTCTTATTGTGTTTTTTTGGGGTTATTTTTCTTTGCAGAATCCCGATTCCGCTCTTACCCGGCAATCGCTGTACGTAAAGTTCGATCCATTAGTCCAGGGAGATGATAAAAGTCCCGGCAATGTCGGCGTTCTTCCAAATCCAAGAGTACAAGGTAAAGTCCCTCGTGTAACCTTGTGGATAACTTAGATTCTTAAAGAATTGGCCAAATATCGAAAGGAAACATTTTGCTCCTTACGTCAAACATTTTATGTTTGTAATAATGATCACATTCGTTTGCATATAGACTCCATATAAACTACTAGACTGTCTTGTTAAAGAGAACATAATAAGCATGATGAATTTTATCAATTTTACTAAGAGAGAATCTCTGAAAAGTGACGAAATTTACATAAGGGAAAGATAACGACAAAGGCCTACTAACGATAGGCCTAGTAAAAATTGGCAATGAATATTGAATGATGTGTTACTTTCAGGACTGGCGAAGAAGACAAGTAACAGCCAACTGGCTTCACTTGCAGAAAAGTAAGTATCATTAAGGGACGTAACTGTGGTCATAGTCTTAAACTATTAGTTTTATGGTCTCGTAGCTCCTCATTTATCTAATTGGATAACAGTTGTTGATCGTATCAGTTGTCCGAGTGGTCAGTTATATCTGAGAGGGGGGCCGACCTTGCCGGTTATATATCGACTTCATTTACACAGTATGACGACGACGCAATGGTATATATCTCATCTCGTTTCAGCCCGAATGCATCGGTTTATAGCGAGGATCTTCTATTGATGAATACACCACCTCCTAATAAACCACTATCGCGTCTTAAACAACTGCAAATGGGTCAATCGAGACTCGCCCCTCAACAGCCGGCCAGCGATCTAGATAATATTTTGACGTGTAGTCCAAAACTCGATGAAGAGGTATGTATATTAAAGCGTCATACATGTATTCGCAACAAAAATCAATTTTATCTTCCCCGAAACTATCCGCTGACTGCACACGCGCGCACAGAGTACCGGTATATGGTAGGAATAATAGTAGGAATAAATCTCTGAATCTGGCGTGTGAATAGTGCTTGTTTTATTTCACATGACTGCGTGTTGTCATATAAAATCCTCTTATGTATGTCTGACTTATATATTCCCCTAGATCATTATTACACGGAGATTATCATCCGTCCGTCTGTCTGTAAATCATAGAGAAGATTTCTATTACTTTTCTAAAACACAAAACTCATATGAGAATCATTAAGTTTTATGCTGTTTTTAGTGTTTTATCTGGTAGAAAAATTCAGGCTTCAAGTCGCAGTTTTGTCTTAACTGCTGAAGGAAAACATATTTTGCTTATTCGATCTGATTTATTTCACCTGACCGTCATAACATAAACTTATTTCATTCTAAATCGTTGATGTTACCGTCAATGTTGTTTTCTTCAACGGAACCACCGGGGCACTCTATATACATATTTGTTTGTTTTTACCTCATGTGCATCAGACATGCCATTCTGATTTAGCGATCGTAGAACCGCCCGAGTATTCAACTCGCGCCGCCGCAGCCGCCGACGAGTGGGTCGAACAGATCAACAGTTTTTCCGAGCTCGAGGATTCCGCCGCTTTGTCGCAAGATTCGCTCGAGTGTATATCGTGTACGTGGGGCACGGAGACCGGCCGACCGGATAGTCCTCTACAATTCGACCACGACGAAGTCGTACATATAGACGTCTGTGATAGCATTAGCGAATTGAGAGATGACACAGATGTAGGTTTACGCTCTACTAACGGCATTCATCCTCGTAATTCTAGACGTTTTGATAAACAGC